>NC_031792.1:54388-127637 GCF_001522545.3 Parus major
AAAAAAAAAAAAAAAAAGTTGATGAAAGAAGTTGTATTACCAATAATCAATATATTTCACCTCCCAGCCCTGGGCTTGAGTACATGGGAAGGAGGAGAAGGGGAAGAGAGGGGAACTTTGACCTGAAACCAAAAACATATGTTGATTCCTTGGGCTGTGTCAGAAAGGTGATATTCTGAATGGTCTCATAGCATAAGGCACTTTGCACGAATAAGTAACAAGCTCTTTAGCTTAAAAAACAGATGAGTAACCAGGGAGAAGTTGAAATGCACTCAGTCAATGGTTAAAGAATTTGAAATAGCAGACAAGCTCGTGTTCATCAAGATTCTTCTCTTTTCAGGGTTTCTCTTCTTCCCTTGCTGTCCCTCCCGCCCAAAGAAAACAAAATTTAAAATCAGCAGTTAGTGCAACTAATGTTCAATCAGCACACAGTGCAAACAAGTGGAAAAACAAAAAGACATTCCTCCTTTTATCTTCTTTCATCCTTGCTGCCAAATTTAAAGAGAAAAAAAGGCTGAGCTCTTTAGTCTTCATAGTTCCAAAATGAAAAGATGAAGAAAAACCCACAAAGAGAAGGGTATCCCCAAAGAAACGATGTGTCACAGATCTGGATCATAGGGCTTCACCTTCTGGCATGTGTAATCAAAGCCTAAAAAAAAAATAAAACAAAACAACAACAAAACTACCAAAACCAAAAACCACCAAAACCAACCAACCAACCCCCCCAACAACCAAAAAAAAAAAAACCAGGAAAAAAAAGCAGAAAAAAAGCAATAAAACAACCAACCACAACATCAACAGTTAAATCGGTTCCATACAAAACCAGAACACAAAGTGATGAATCACATACACTAACTATGCAACAGCTCTCAAAAGGCAAAGGGCATACTGAGCGGCTCAATCCCAATTTCAGCTTTGTAGAAAGAGGTGCTGCTAAGGCCCTTCTGTATCTATGGAACATCACTACCTCCTGGTTTCTTCCATTTTAGGAAGCAGCAAACTGCTCTCTGGCAAGATCCCAGTATTCCCCTTAGGAATGTCACCCAAAAGCCTGTTCCATATTCATTAGCTGTTTTGTATTCTATTTATTTATAAACATTGAGATGGTTCAACCATTAAAGCAGAAGCTTTCAAGCCAGCTTGGTGTGGCTATATAGGATATCTAGGGCTATCCTTAGATGATTTCAAAGAAGGAACCACAGGTTCATTTTAAAGCTATCAAGCAGTCTGCCTCTACAGCCACTTCTTTAGTTTTGGTCATCTGAAAAGAATTTCAGCAGCTTCACTGGTATCGTCTTTCTAACTCCTGACCTCTGAGAAGAGTACACATAAAAATGATTTTTAGCCCAAACTGCAGTGATGGATCTTGCATGACAACATCTTAATTGAGATCAGATCGTCATCCTGCAGCCATTTAGCTTGAGGGCAACTCATCTTCCTATAAAAGGACTTAACTCAGCAGCTTTTCCTGAGACAAGGATCAGAAAGGGAGCACTTAGATTAGTCTCCAACACTGAAACCTCATTTTCTTTTGAAACTACATAGACCTCAAGTGGCAACAAAGATGAATTACAGCTTCACTCCCTATTTTGTTCACTTCCAAGAATTCTATGAACCAAAGGATACAAAAGAGGCAGCACATTTTGCTTGAACCTGGTCCTTCTGGCTGGTGACGTGCTTACTCTTTTTCTGATGCTGTTCTCACCACTGTCCATTTTATCTCCTCACCTTTTGGAGGACTACTTTCCTCTATGCCCCTCACCAATTTCTCATTTCAGCTTGGCAATACAGACAGAATTCATTAGGCTACTAGTAGTCCATCCTGGCCTCTCCCAAGCACCATTCCCCATTCCCTTTTCCCCATTTTTGGCCTCCTTAGCATATGGTCAGCATTTCAGTTAAAACAACTGAAAAATACTCATCTCTCCCCTCCCACCTTCAGCACATCCATTGAATTCCATCCATTCTATTTCAAAGCCTTGCTTTCAGAGCTTTTTCATCACATCAGCTTCCCTCTTTCCCTGAGGTAACATTGACACATTCCTGTCATTCAACACAGCACTGTTCACCAAGGCACTTACATACCTACATGTTTACTGTTTCTCATCTTCTACTGGTTCACTGTGGTATTCTGCCACATACAAGCTCTTGTCAATGTTGCTTGGTATGGGTTTAATTTCAGTTCCCAACTGCTCTTCAATACTTTTCAGGTTGAATCGATCATCATAGGTGATCAAGTTGATGGCCAGGCCAAGATGACCAAAGCGACCTTGATAAAAAAACAAAAACACACACCTGAACTGGACTGAGTTAACATAGGGACTGACAGAAAAGAAGTCTGCAGAAGGTGAAGTCAGTATCATTCTGTGATGTGAAAAACAAATCCAGCCACAGGTCTCTACACTTTTCACATCAGTTTTTGGAAAGAAGTTTTGTAGCGCTGTAGGAGTAAGAAAACTCAGGAAATTCAAAATGCTCTGACCAAAGCTCCAAGATAATTACCAGCAAAAAGTCTTTGAGAGTTCTTGAACAAACCTGAACTACAGAGTTCAACTACACTGAGTTCCTCTGTTTACTGCCTATCCTCAGGGCATATTTTGCTGATTCCCAGACAGTAGAAATGTACCTCAAAACACATGCAGAAGAAAGCACAAATCTCTAGGCTTGAGACACTCTGAAGCTGAGAATTTTCCCAAACTGCAAAAAGGGGCAATAGTAAGTCTCCTGAGATAAAAGCAAGATATGCCTTTTTTTTTTTTTTTTTAAATTAGATTTTCAGGCCAGTTTTAAGGTAACAGCCCTTTATTCAGATAATCTTCTCAGTGAGGCTAGCCATATGAAATGATACCCAAAAATAAATTTGTCAGAAGAATCAAAACTACCTAAGGTTATTCTCAAGAACTATAATAAAAAAAAACAAAAGCCAATTCAAGGCTAAAAAGCATCAGCAATGTTGCACCTAAAACGGGTTTTTCCTCTCACCTGATCTGCCAATTCGATGGAGATAAGTTTCTGCCAGCTTTGGGAAATCAAAGTTTATCACCACATTCACAGCCTGGATATCAATACCTCGGGTAAACAGATCTGAAAGACAAACCAGATCACAAAGAAAGTTAATTTCAATGAGCTCAAACACTGACAGTGTTTACCGTGTGAAGAGCAACAGTACTTAACATTGCTTTACGCTTGTTTCCAGACATAAGCTTTCCTTGTACTAAAGACAATTTACGTACAATCCTGTTACAGCTTCCTCTTGCTCTGTATACATTATAAACATGAATAATGTAAGAAGAACAACCAAAACCACCAGATTTGTACATCTACACATAAAAAACCCCACAAAGCTAGTTTTTTCCATGTTACACTATTTTGGAGCCATTCTACTTACACATCTCTTCACACAGAATTGTGTCGCAACAGACTTGAGATCTGAACTACATTCCACCACCTCAACTACTTCTATTCTGATTCTAGAAATTTTTGTTAAGATGGCCCAGAGATACGTAGTGATAGCAGACACTGCCCGGTACTGCCTAAACAGGCCGTACAACAAAGAACTCAGATCATACACAGGCCAGTCAAAATTACAGAAGTATTCAGAAAAAGTGAATTCAGCAAAACTTCACATGATCATAGCCACAGCTCTACTGATACATCAAAGTTTACAACCCAACAAATCAGGGAACCTTCACGTGTGAAAATAAACAGAAAACACTAGTGCAGTAAAATGATTTGTTGGCAAGCTGCACTTTCACAAAAGATGAAACTCCACGTGCCTAAAGGCGTGCTGCACCTTGCCACATGCAGGCTTGACAAAGACATCTTATCAAAACATCCTGTTTCAGTTTATTACGGTTAACACATGTACAATACCTGGGCTAATGCACTTTCTATCACAAACTTTAGAAACAGGAAAACGTTTAGGACCTCTTACCAGTGCAAACAAGATTGCGGCACAAGCCATTTCGGAAATCATGGAATACACGATTGCGATGCTCCTGGAAATACATACATATAAACAAAGAGAAACAAAAAACCAAAACCCACAAACCAACCAGCTGTTTCTTTCAGGTGTATTCAGGTAACACTCAACTTCAATCCTGTAAATTTCTCCTCCTCATTAGAGTACAGCCGAGTTGAAACAAGATGCCAGTACATATTTTTTAGCACTCCTTACCATATATTCTAAAGAACTAACTCTACAGGGTCTCGATCCCACTTCTCAACAAAGACAATTACCTGACTGCATTTTAAAATATCCTATGGTGGCATCAAAACCATCTCAGAAAAGTACTATCTAAAGGTAGTTACATGAAATCACATCAAGGAAGTTAAACTGATATTTTGAGTGTTGTCTTGCTCCAGCCTCGCCCTTGACAAATTTCACATATCCATTAAAAACTGAAGCTGGCAGTAACTTCCTTTTCCTGTATGAAGCATTTTTCACTATTGATTCAGAATTAGGGGTGTGATGAGTCAATTTTCTGTGAAGACTCTCACAAACACCTCATTTTGGGCCACACAAAGATTAAGTAGTATCACTGTTAAGTAAAATTTAGAGAGGGAGTGAACAAGCTGAAGCATTCTGCAAAAATACAGCTGCACTTTGCCGAAAGATCATCTACTGACTGATCAAAAGCGTACCAAAATCAGATATCAAGGAACACGCTTCTATATCTCTTGTTTCTCAGTAACACCACCATTTCTGTTTCTGCTCAAATTAATTACTGCTCTGCATCTGGCCCAGCAACCATTGGCATTGCCTGCCAGCTGCGTGAGCAGCAAGCTAGACTAGTTTACATATAAAATTAAAAAAATGTTTCAAAGTACTCCTGTTCTACATCCATCACTTCAGCCTCCTGACATGTTTTAATAGTGTGAAGCTAGAGGGGGTATGAGCTACTGTATAATTAGCAGAAACCTCCTGCACCATAAAAGCTGCAATGGCATTTTTCACTAGCTACACCACGACCACAAGTCCACCACAACCAGACACAACCCACAGCTTTCACCAAAAGGTTTGATCCAACCCACCTCCTCAACTTCCCAGATTCCCCTGCAGTCACAGTGCAAGATTACTGTTTGCAAAGCCACACAGGGCATTCAATGGGCTACATATTGGGGGTTTTGTAGTTTAATTCAGGCCCATTTTCATCTGAGTTAGTAACAGTGTATGCTCTACCCTGGCTCCCCATGCTGTCAAGCAAGGTAGCAGCCCTAAGAACTGTGCCTTTTGGCTGCAGTTTGTGCTTACACTGGGACTAATTAACCAGACCTGAAGCAGTCAAATACCAACTGGCCTTATACACTGAACAGTCTGGAAAGATGGCTGGGATGGGGGAAGGGCTGGCAGTGGGGATCTAAAACTAAACCTATCAGTAAGCAAAGCAATACATATCTCAGGTTATAAAGAACATGCAAACTTAAAGCATGAGACTTAATTCAGCTATTCAGTAAAGCCTGGGGTGGGGTGGAACATACTTCATACTCACCTGCCTCATTTTAGCATGGATATAGAAGCAGGAATAGCCCAGCTGGGAGATCTTTTTGGCTAGCAATTCAACCCGTTGAGAGGAGTTGCAGAAAATGATCGACTGGTTAATCTGGAGCTGAATGTATAAAAAGTATTCTTAATAAATGCAGCATTTTACTAACAGAGGATCCCAGATTTTAGATGTCTAAATCCCTTCCAGAAAGAAAGCATAGCAGGTAGGCTGCTGGTAATTTACATCAGATATACTTTTGCATAGGAAGGAAAATAATTAAGAAAGTTCTACAACACAGAGATGCTGGGCAAGAAGCATGCATTTTTAACCTCAGATATATAGCACATTTTGACAATGAAAAATTTTCATTAGGCTGCCTTTGAAACACCCAGTCTTATTCTTGGTTCCAAGAGGGAATAAGCTTCTGGTAAGTTCCTGATACAGCCCTACTCCTTACCCTGGAAAAGAGTGTATTGAGGCAGTGCACTTTCTGACGCTCAGTGACATAAGCATAGTACTGAGTAACTCCCTTCAAGGTCAGCTCCTCCATCAGATTAATCTCGTAGGGTTTCTGCAAATGGGAATTCTGAAAAATAAAGATACTGATAAAGCAGGCAGATCTATGTGCAAAACAATGTAAGTAGTTCCCACTATACACCACACTTAACTTCCTCCAAGGCAAGGATGCACTACTTAGCCACTCACTCTTCATGATATGCTGAAAACAGGGTGGGTAAATTTTTGCAAACAATTACTTATAAATCCAAGGTGACTAAGCAGGCCAAACAGCAGCACCCTCCACAAGCAAATCCACACAGATGATGTAATACACAAAGTGGAAAACAGCACCTTACAGACAAAAAACTGCACATACCTAGCTTCCCATTAATGCAACTGCAGGTCAAAAACTGCTTTCAAACTTCTGTCCTAGACTTTGGCTGATTTAGACTAAACTTGTGAAGTTTAGGTGTATTTAAAAAACCAAGCACTAACAGCTATGCACCACTCATTCACATCCTTCCTGTGCCATGTCACCACCATCACCATAACTACATGGACGCATCTCCACTCACCATGAACTTCTGCACACTCAAAGGAAAAGTGGCTGAGTAGAGCAAAATCTGTCTGTTTTTAGGTAGCGTGAGAATAATGTCTTCCATTATTTGAACAAAATCTTGGGATAGCAACTTATCTGCCTGTAACAACGGAAGTAATAAACAGCAAGTTAAAATAATGGCGTAAGATTTTACTCTTTTGGTAGCTATACATTTGGGGGAAGGACAAAAAACAGTTACCAGGGTTTCTACCAGAGTCATCCAAGAACTTTCATGCAACTATATTCTCTCTCACTCAGAAGCTTGTGCACTAGTGGATGTTCATAAATCAATTTTATATACAATTACATGGTAAGAACAGCTGACTCATTATAAACAGAAACCAAATAAAATGCATTCCTTTGTTGCAGAATATACTGTTATTCTATTATTCTGCATCAGCAAAGAGGAAAGGTAAATCTTAGGCTGTTTTCTTAAAAGATTTACATGCAAAAAATTCCTACTCTCAAAATAGTTTCACAGAGGAAAACAGAGGAGCTCTTACAATGTCTCTAAGCAAGTTTGAATCTCTGCTGTGCACCAGGACACTCATTGAGACATATCATTCCTTTAACTTGGTGTTAAAATCCCAGAACATTTAACATAAGCAACTTGCCTCATCCAATACTATCATCTGGACATGCTCAACTTTTGCTACTCCTTTCTTGATGAGATCGAGAATTCTCCCAGGGGTAGCTATCACCACATGCACTGTACAGTTAGAAGAGAAAAAAAAAAAAAAAAAAAGAGAGAGAGAAACAAAAAAAACCCACAATGTAAAACTGCGTTTCCTTCCAGCATTCATGGCCATGTTTCATATGAACACTTTGGAAGAATGACAAGAGTATAGGAACAGCAAACAAGACATTGTAGTCTCTTCTGTAACAGGCAAACAGTAACAAGTAGAAATTCCATTATCACATTGTAAAAGCCACAAAGAAACAGCAACCTTAGCATAGCTAAAGTGCTCTGACCTGTATCATCAAGTCTCATTATGTCATCTCGCAAATTGGTTCCTCCTGTAGTTGCCATCACTTTGGCACCTCCCATGTGTTTGCTGACTTGGATACAGATTTGACTGACCTGCAGGGCTAGTTCACGGGTGGGAACAATCACCATTGCTAGAAGTTAAAAACGTCACTGTGAGTTACTTGTAACAACCTGTATCTTAAATACTCATGCTCAGAGGAGACAGAAACTTTATAAAGTAAAATAATGAAAAGCGGAGTTTAGGAATTCCACTATGGGTATCTTGAACAAGACCTCGGAACTGCTTTTGACAAGGCAAATTCCATGCAAGAGTTCTCCAGCTCTTGATGCTGCCATTGCACAAGTATCCCAGCCAGCATGCTTGCTTATTACTCCACACCCACTTTCCAGGGCAAGACAGAAAAGTCTACAAGTCTTCTTCTATTTAAACCTTTTGAAAGCAACTGTGGGACCTTGCAAATTACACCTCCCCTCCATCACACCCCATCAGCCTTCTCTGGAAGTAAAAGCAGTTATTCTACACTGCCCAATTTCATTAACCAGTTTTAGATTCAAGTCTCTTATGTAGTGACTGACACCATTACCTGGCTGCAGCTAAGTGAGATCCACCTCAACTGACCTTGTATATTGTCCTTCTTTAAGTCTAGCCGTTCAAGTAAAGGAATGAGGTAGGCTCCACTCTTGCCTGTTCCATTTTTTGCTCTAGCCAAGATATCCCTACCAGATAAAGCAATGGGGATGCTCTCCTCCTGAAATGAAAGGACAGAAAGTGCATGAGCAATTAATCATAACCCATGCTTCACTGAAGAGGCTGACCAGATCTAATTCCCCTCAGTAACAGCATCACATGAAATCTGTTTCATGACCATTATTATTATTGCTATCCTGCAACTACAAGCATGACAGACTCACAACAGGAAAAAGTTAAAACCACCAGTAAAGAGTTCCCCAATACACTTAAAAGTTTTTATCTTGCCTGATCATAAGAAAGGGATCAAGTACCATAGATAAACCCATACTAAAACATAGGAAAAAAGTGAAAACTTAGGGGGGGAAAAAAAAAAGTGAAGAGACAATGACAGTCACTAGCAAACTCCTCCTACAGAAGAAGATTCCCACCTACGTCTAAACATCAAAACCACCTCAGCCCATGTGATTCTGACGTCTATATTCCTGTAATATGCTTCTCATAAAATCTTCAGCCATTCAAACACAGGCCCTATGTATTTTCAGTTTTACTACCTTTTTCAGCAACATCTAAAGAAATCTCAGCCTTTTAGAAAGGTAGCATCATGAGAATCTGTTTATAAACAAAGCAAGCCATAGTTTTTGCATGCCTTAAAGAGACAAGGTGGCAGAGCTGTGTCAGTGATAAACCTCAAAAGACCAACTAAAAGAGAGTTCAACCTTCTGTTCTACAAGCCTTAAAAGTAAAAGTAACATGGACATACAGAAAAGTAAACTTGCTAAAATATAAATCTCTCTCCCACAATCTTCATAACTCTTCTTCCACAAGATTACAATAAAAAGAGCCAACACTGTGATAAACTCATAATTACATTTTTAACAACTGAAGGTACACAGCCAATGGTAACTCAGTTTTCGAAAATGTATAGAATCCCTGGGACTACTTATGTGAAAGCTGTTACTGAACAGAGAATTAACAAATTAACACCTCCAGCACTTAAAGGAAAATCCAAATTAACTTCTCCAAAACTGTAAGGCAGTCCCATCACTAAGTCACTGAAGGAATGACTTAGTGATGTAGTTGGGGATTAGAAATTCTTGCTTTTCCCAAGTTCTTTCATTCACAGCTTCAGTTTTCCCCAATGATGGCACAAGTACTGGACATTTAGACGTAACAATGTCAATACATTTACAGAAGTTAAAAGCAGCATCTAAGTAGTCTGTTTGCAAACAACCTGAATAGGAGATGGTTTTTCCCAGCCCATTTCAAAAATTCCCATCAGCAACTCCCGTTTCAAACAGTAATCTTCAAACTCATTTCCTTTTGTGGAGGTCACGTCCTGAATAATCAAAAAAATAAGCACATCCATAAGATCAGGTGACATAACCTGCAGCAGTAGATTGATTTGAAATTGCCTGTACAGGAAGAGCACAAATTACTATATGGGAGTTCCCATTAACTCATGCAACATCCTACAGCGGCAAAGGAAACATTTGCTTTCTCAGAGCCAAACACAGCTCCTGAGTCTACACAGGGACACCTTCCCCTCTGCCTCGCATGACACAGATACTGCTTGTGTCATGCTATAATACTAATAAAGTAAAAAACCCACAGTGAACTCTATTCTTGAGTTTTCCAAGAGAGCCATCACTCACAAGCAGCTGAGAACAAATTAATTCTTCATTTAAAACAGCAGGAGCTGAACTACTTTTTAGCCTTCATTCAGAACAAGTATTTTACCACTGCAAGCTCTCCCACAAGTTTTATTTAATACTTATTCCTACAATTCAACCATCCTTACCGAAGTTTTGATTCTCAAATCCTTAGGAGGGAGTTTTAAAGTCTTCTTCCAGTCATCACCAGGTCTATAGCAAAATAAAATAAAAACATATTTTAAATAAGTAATATTTTGATTTTGCATTTTATTTTCTTAGATACAGCGATGAACGTGCAATATTTTCACTTCCTCGAAGCTAAAAGCACCTACACATATGAGCTCAAGTCTTCTCTGTGCTAAGCAGCATGTAACAGGCAGAAAACTGTAAACAGACAAAATCAGCCGTCTGCCAAATGAATCTGTGAAATCTTTATCCAGTCATGATTCAAGTCCCATTTTTAGGGCACTGAATCTAAACAGTAGAACAGATTTAAAACTGAGCACTGACTTAGTCACATAACAGAAGCTGGCTATAATAAATCCACACAAGAATATTTCATGACTTAAAATAAAAATTCTCTTGCCTAGGGAACGTCCGTTCTTAATCCCCAAGTAGCATGAAAAGGTGAAAAACACTTCTGGTGAAAAAAAACTAAGTAAGCAATCATTCAACTTGTTGATCAAATGTTGTTTGCTCTCAGTGAAATTTAGATACCCATCCTCTCTGAAAGCCACTGCAGAGAAGAGAGCAAGTCCTCCGCATCACCAGCCCCAGGAAGTTCTGTATGAATTTTGATGAATTTAATTAACTACATTCATTAGAGTAGCCATGTAACACTAAAAAAAAAAAAAAAAAAAAAAAAAAGTGGGGTGGGAACAGGGAAAGTTAAGCAGATTTTAAGAACCTGAGTGTTCCATCACACTTTCTGTGAGGAGAGCTGGTACTTCCTTCACAAATAATTAAAAAATAAAAGCCAGTGCTGTTCAGGGGGAGGAGGATCCATGGATGAAAAAAAAAAAAAGAAAAGCAACACATTACCATACCGTCCAAGTATTCGGCACCTTTCAGAAATTCCAAAACTAGCTGGATGGGAGCATGATATCACAGTGGGACCGTATCCTCTCAGATCAGGCTTTGATATATTAAAGCCAGAGCATAACAATGAGGAGATAAGGTGCTACTATTTCAGATCAATAACAAAAGATAACTTACTTTAAAGTATTTCTCACCATGAGAAAGAAGTGCAACAAACGGAAAGGCATACACAAGTACACTGAGACCATGTGGCACTTCCTCCTCAGTCTTAAATGTCAGTTCAGTTCTTTCCCACTCTCATACTTCCCTCTTGCACCACTCCAAGCAAACAAAAACCACAGGATTCTAAAGCTGGGCTACCTGTGACAGTGGCTCACACTCAGAAAAGCACAGCGTAAGTTGGATTTTCACAACAATCACTGTTGGAGAGAAGCTTGCCCATGGAAATACAGCTTTCTTTCATAACATACATCACAGGACACTTCTTACCACCCATGTCACAAAACAACAGCAGACAGTATTTTCCAAAGGGCAATCCAAGAATGCTTTCCCATACACGACTTCTAAATACTCCTTTTCTGGGAGCCAATACAAACACTTACTTAATAGCGGTGGTCATACTCTGTGCTTGCTGTTGAGTGCCATTATTGATTGTGTTGGCATTTTTCAGCTGGTTCATCTGTTGCTGAGTTTGTGTGCCTCCACCTCCTGGGCCCCCGCTGGGTTTTACAGGGCCTCTCAACTGCCCATTCTGACTGGATAGACCCATTATAACAGGGTTCTCTGTTCTGGCCGTGCTCATGCTTTTATCTTTAAAGATGTCTTTTTAGACTTCAAAACTTTGAAAGTCAGTACAGAAACTGTAATAACAGTTTATTAGACTCTCCAAAATGAAGAGATAAATAAGTCTTGCTCAATATATGAGTCCTTTATTGCAATGCAGGCAAGCACCTGTAAGTCACTCAAAAGTAAAGCAGTAACTTGCTCTGATGCACTGTGGAACAACTTTTTTTTAAAAAAAGCCCTCTATTGAAGTTGAGTTATATCAGAATTCACTTGCTTCAATCTGAAAGAGAAGCAGACAATAACAATTAGTATGGGGATTTTTGTCTACATAAATTACATCAGTTTATTTTTGTATTTTAAGAAAAATTTCTTCCCAGGCAGTGTGCAATAACAGTAATTGGTTTTTTGTTTCCTCAGTGATAATTTTAAAGACATGCATCAAACTTTTTCTGCCTTTCTATAATGTGTTGCCTAATACCTTCAACCACCAAAGAAAACCTCTCAAACAGCTGTAGTTTCAGCGACCTACCATTACCTGCCCCTTCTCATAAAGCAACCATAGTGTATCAACTGCTTTGATGGCTTTTCAATTCCCCCACAAATTCCCTCACTTCCGGGATGCAGCCAACCAGCCCTAAAATCAGCCCTAAGATGTGAACAATAATGTTATGCATTAAGCTTGTTACAGGAAGCAAAACTACAAAATCAAGCAGACATTCCAGTTAGAACTGACAAACCCTTACACATTACTCCAATCGCCCTGCTCGGTTTGAATGGAAAATACAAATTATGTAAATCTAAACCAACAGCTTACACTCCTCCAACCCAAAATGCTCGCTCTACCAGCTTACTTCCAGTTTTCAACCGGGTATTGATTTAAGGCTATTCAGAACAGTAAGGAAACAGCAACATTACACTGAACTGAGAGCAGCTGCCTCTTTGAGTCCAAGTGACTGAGCTTGAACTGAGGCAGTAATGCTGCTGGTTATTCAGCTTCCTGCTCATGATCTTACCTTCCTGCTCTCAGAAACAACTTATGTGGTACTTGGAAGATAACATTTCATACACATGATTTAATACTGACTCTGTATGTAACAGAAAGTCTGCAAAACTCTGGAAAGACAAGTCTGCCCCTTACATAAAGCAAGCATGGATCAGAGCTAAAGACTCTTTAGGATAATACCAGGGAGAAAAAAGTCCCTAGTCCAAAATCTTTTGGAACAAAAAGTAGGCTTGCCTGTGCTTTCTTACCACAAAGCATCTGCATCTTGGAAAAACACAAAGGGAAAAACAACAGACTACTGCTTCCTAACCTCGGCATTCACAACAAAATGCGTGTTTTCCCAGTGAATAAAAAGGCACACTGAAGACCATTCCAAGAGAGTTAAAAAAGGAATTCAGACTTCACAGCTGTTTTCCAGTGTGTCAATTCTAGCTTCCAGCAAAATGTTAAAGTCTGCGATACTAGGATTTTCTGCTAGTGAACTTTCAAGGCATCTTCGAAGAGCTATTTCTCCTGGCCATTAACTTCGTAAAAACCAGGCGAGTTACGAAGGTAGTCAGAGACGCCAATGAGACCCGACTACCAACACCGAAAAGTTCTCCAATAGTGTAGGAAATGAAACCTCTCAGTCCCTTATGTCCTCACGCTCTTAACTATCCTTTAGAAGAACATAAGTTAAAAATAACGTTCCGATAAAAGAGACGCCACCATTTCGCAAACCAACGGACTAAAAAACCAAAAAGGGCCGCCGTCGCGTATCTCTGCTCTCCGGGCGCAGGCGGGAGGCCGGGGCAGCAGCTCCGGACCTTGTGCTTCCCGTCGGCTGGGCCCGGCACAAAAAGGGAGCTCTCGAGATGCTCAATGGGCCCGGTGAGCCCGGGCCGCACTGCGGAGCCCCGAAGCCGAGCGGTGGGCCCGGCGCCGCCCGACGATCGCAGCTGCGCCACACCAACACCTCCCGCCCGCGAACAATGGAGCGGCCACCGCTTGCCGCCCGGACAGACGGGGAGCGAACGCCGCCCGGCCCCGCCCCCCGTGGTCCCCAGCTCCCCCACTCCCGGTGCGTCCAGGCCCAGGCCGGCCGTCCCCGCCCCGCCCGCGGCGCCGCCAGGCCCCGCTCAGGCCCGAGCTCCCGCCGTAGACCGCGAGGCAGGGCACGCCGGCAGCGGCCCCCTCGCCCTGCTCCCACGGAGCCGTGCCCGCCCTGGCCCGTGCTCACCGCCACCAGCCGCGCTCCCCCTCGCCCAGGTACAAAATCCTCTCGCTCCCCCGGTGCCTTGTTATGGCGACTCGACGCTCCAAGATGGCGGCTTCCTCCTTCCTCCCGTGCGCCCTCCCCCTCCCGGCGGGCGGCACCGCCCCGGTCCACACGTCCCACGTACGTACGTACATACGTACGTACGTACGTTCGACGTGCGCCACGCGTCACGTCCCACCCAGCGTGCTGTATCCACGTGACCGCGCTCGCAATGCTGACCGCTCGTCCCGCCCCCTCAGCCCCGGCCCTTCCCTTTGAACACTGTTTGGCAAGAAAACGCCTGGAAACGTAACGGGCTTCGCTATGTAGCCATTAAAACAGAGCCAACACAAACATAAGAATAAAGGACTGAGCCACAGCCTGTAGGAGTCGTAACCACCGATCGTGACAGGCTGGGAATTAGCATTTTTTTAGACAGCCGTTACTTAGCGATTTTGACAAACCGAGACACAATGGGAATGTAATGTTAGCAGTTACTACTTTGAAGACAAATTTTTCTTCAAATATTTTTCTAAAATACATGCAAAAGGACAAGGACATTCCTGGTTTTATCTAGTTCCTCACATCTACAGCTGTCTCTAGGTGTTTGTTTTTCCACCCTCAGCAGCAAAAGGCACAGGCTCCACCCTCCAGTTCTCGCTGACTGCGAACATTTCCTGACCTCTCAGTTTCCCGGGCCCAGGGGTACCGCACTCCTCACCTTACCCCTCAGCCCTTGCAGTATGGCCTTCAGGACAGGGCTTGCTCAGTCTGTGTTCTCCCTGTGAGTGAGGCACCGTGCGAGATTCCTACAGCTTCCTTCCGGTTTTGCTGCCCTGCATCCTCTCACTTTCAGGAGAAAGCGTGTCCAGAGGGTGATGAGCACATGCAGGTGCATACAAAGGCCCCCACGGCGGGGGAGGATAGCGACATCCTCGAGGCAGCAGGTACCAAACAAGTCAGGATCTAAGGAGTAGGAGGAGTGGTTGTAATCCAGCAGTGCTCACGAGAATTAACACCACCTCCTTCTTCATCTGTCCAAAATCCCACCAGAATCCTCGCTGAGAGAGAGGGCTTGGTGCAGCTGTACTTAGACAAGAGGAGGACAAGAACTGGCCTTGTCAAACCACCTCAGATCCTTGCAGAGGATAAGCTTGCTGCCAAAATGCTAGCTGCAATGCCATCCTACTTGGCTGACCCAGACCGAGGCATTCTCATTGTGAGTCTACCGCTGTGACATCACTGAACAAAATGCCCATTTCCTGGAGCAGAGAAAATCTTGATTTCCCATCTTGATTCTCTTTTGTTACCCTCTTGAAGTCAAGCTGCCCAGTCCCTGCTAGCCCTGCTCTAAACCTGCAGAGCAGCTGCCAAGGCCTTGCTGTCCTGTGCAAGGCACCTCACATTCCCCCAAGCCCAGATGGGGAGGGGGGTGAAGCAGCAGCACAAGAAGGAGCAGAAGACAACCACAAATCACTGAGGTTAAAGCATGCAGGAGGACCCCAAGGCAGAGGGTGATGATCGTACAGACCATACCCATGCTTCAAAGTCCTGCACATCTGGAGATGTGCCTGGATCCAGGACGTTTCTGGTAAGGGTGGTCCTTGGCACAGAGCTTTTCAAAGCCTTTCAGACCACCTGGAACAAGGACAGCTGTGGACAAGAGGCATTAAGGTTGACAGGGAAGACCTAAGGATGTTCTGGATCTTCTGTTGTATAGACCAAAAGAATATGGACTCTTCAAACTGTACTTTAAAAACCAACTTACAACACTCATAAAAAGATGATAAAGCTGGATGCTAATCTTTACATCAATCAGGTCACTCTATGCCTGGAGCTCATTTGCCTTGCAAATACTCTATTGTTACATTCTGTGTCCCTCTCTACTCAAATTATTAACTCCACCCCAGAAAAGAACTTTTATAGAAATTTCTGGAGGAGAGACAGATCTTGCCCCTCAAACCATGGGACCTGTCAGCTACTCGTCAGAGACCTATGACTTGGTGAGTTGGGCTTGGCTTTGCTTGGTAACAGGGACGGCAGATAGAGCTGGGGTGGGCTGAAAGGCTGGGTTTCTGGCCATCCATCTTGTAACCCTCCTGTTGGCTGAGGCAGAGCTTAAGCCCTTTCTTATGCCAGCATAATCAGTCCTTGCATCCCTTAAGTCCAGACTTGACCACAAGTACAAGGCTGTTGCTTGAGACAGCAGAGAGCCAGCATAGTGTGGCTACAGCCACGGTCATCCAGGGAAGCTTTCCTTTGCGGAAAGCTGCCTAGTTACCAGGACCTCTGCTGGCAAGCACTAAGCCTGAGTACTGTTGTTGCATGAGGACACAGACCAGAGTCTCTGCAAAGGGCCAGGTGACTGACCTGGAGAGTCACCTCCAATGGTCCCTTCCTGTGCTGCCAGCCTCTCCCAGCCTCTGCTCCCTGCAGACCTGCTTTCTGCACAGCCATTAATTAGCACAATGTGGGCATAAAATATTTCATCTGAGCCAGGCACCTTTTGCACCAGCCTTCAGTGGTATAAATGGTGTACACAGTGTGCAAAGTCCTGTACACCTTATCTGGTCTCCTTACACAACTGGAATACAAACCCAGTCTTCTCTCTCCATATGTACAAACCCTTGGTATGACCACACTGCTGGCTTGCTCCACATACAGGCTTCCATACATATGGCTCCACATGCATACAGGCTCCACATATGCTCTGCTGAAAGGGGAATATGCAGTATATTTACAAGAGGAGAGTTTTAAAGAGTGGAAGATAAATTGCAAGTATGTCTTCTAGCAAGGAAGGTGATGACACTAGGTATTCTACCTCACAGTTCTCTTGCCAGTCTTTACATGTGAAAAAGAGCAGCTATGTTGTGCTGTGTATGGAAAGGACACAGCAGCATTATCATTACCCTGGTTTCCAAATATTGCATCTCAGAATTTATTTTTTTACTACAGTGGCTCCCTGCAGCAGACCTCAGGATTAGTTAGTCCAAGAAGAGAAATGTTGGATTCAATTGTTACCAAATTTTCTGTTCCTCCTTTTTTCCTACACACCAAGGAAGAGCAAGGAGATGGGAGAGCAAGCCCTACCCTCCTTATTTCTTTTCTGATTCATCCAGTATAAAAATTTGTTGCAACTGGTAATCATTCCTTTAAAACTTTTTTGAAGACACTTCCTTCCCTGGCCTCTGTTGAAGCTCAGCAGCAGTGCTAAAATTTGCTGAGAGGTTAAAACCAAACTCAAACCTTTTTCACATTCTTTTCTTTGCATATAAAACTTTCCATAATTCTCAGTTCAGTGATTTCATCTCTGCTGTGAATTCTTTTACATCATAAAGGAGACCCCATGTGAGAGGGGGGAGGAGAGTTGGGGGGGCTGATTTTAGGACTAAATGCCCACAGTCAGGTGCCACAGCAGGAAGAGTTTTAGACCTTTTCTCAGACTTCTGCAGTTGGGAGTTTGACATATGTTGTTTCCCACCTCTGTCTCCTGGCAGCTTCCCAGATTTGGCTCCCTCCGTGGAACAGGGAGGCTGCAGATATCACATGACCATCACTGTATTTGCTTTGGTGGTGCCATATGTTGCTTTACTTATAACTCAATGCTTGTAGCAGCAACCTACCCACAGAGATTTGGGGGAAAAAAAGGCCTCCAAAGTGTCTTGTCAAAGTGGCAACACAACCCCTGCCTTGTGCAGAGAGGACTGTTTAATCAATTGAGCAATTATGGAAAGATAAATGATGAGAACATTTGCAGCAAAAGGGCATTTATTTCAGTATTACACAGTGAATACAGTGAGGGCCTCACCTAAACTTTGATACCATATGAGACCATTTGACTCTGTAACCTTGCAGAAAAGTACCATGTCCAAAATGATAACCCCGTTTCTCCATAGTAAAAATGCTTTGCCCACTAACATTCCTCAGCAGCAGACTAAACAACCAAAAAAAAACCAGTTGCAGAAGAACCACTGAGATCTACACCAGGTTCCCTGAGGTTCCTCAGACCAGTTTTCATTGCAGTGGGACCAACACAACTCAAGAGCATAAAGGCAGTTACACTGCAGTAACATGGTATTTCCACAGACCTTGGTCTTATTCCTGGATTTCCCAGGTTCAGCCCCTGGAGAAGTCACGAGCAGAATCTCCATCAGTAGATTTTACTGATGTGGGCAATTACAGTTCTAAGGTTTTGGGAATGAAATGTGCTGCTCCCAGCCCTGGCATTAACTAGAAAGGAATGATTCACATGGAAAATCTGTAACAGTGCACAAGCTGCTTCTCTTCTGCAGCCAAATATTTTGGTCACTGACAGTTGTGGGGAACTGAGAAAAACAGCTGACACACAGAGACCTGAATAACTCTGTGATGCAGGTTGTAGGGGGTGAAGGGACCCCTGAATAAAAAGCACACAGGAATGGCTTTACCAGGCATGCACTTGACTGCTCTATTACAGAGACACCACTTTTTTTCCCACATCCAAATCTGCTGCAATTGTCATGCAGGAGACCTGTACAAAGGTCCCTCTGCATGCACACTGCTGACTTATCCCATCCTAGATTAGGCAGCCACCCACTTCCAGTCCTAGAATTGCAGCAGAGTCCCCAGAAACCTCAGCTTGTCATATTCAGTGCATCTCTTGCATCTCTCGTCCTTGCCCTTCCTGTCTCAGCCCAGACTCTGATTTTCCATCCTCTTTTATTTGTCTCCAACTCATCTCTGTCTGTTCCTACCCACATGTGCTGCTCTGCTCAGAGATGCAGGCGAGGGCAATTCAAGCACAGCTCCGCACACACCTCCCCTACCCACAGCAAGTGGTTTACAGTAAGAGCCCTTGCTACCTGCTACCATCAGCAATCAGATGGTGTCTGATAGTGGCACTCAGTCTCTGCATTTCCGGCTCCAAATACAAGGTGATGCTGGAAACTGGTCAGCAGCAAAGCCACTGAACACTGCCCAAGCTGCCCATCCACTGCCATCAATGGTGCTGGCATGGCTCCAAGGTCAGACTGACATTCCAGCCAGCAAATCCAGCCCATTTTCCATCATTTTTGCCTTCAAAGCTGGAATTGTCCGACCTTTTCCCAGTGAAATTTCTCATTCCAACATACAATCTGTTTGGGGTTTTCAGCACAGTCACCTCCACAGCCTGAGCAGCCTGGTTTGGTCACTACACCAAATTGCAAAGGTTTTTAGGTTGTTTTATTTTGTTTTTTCTCAGGGAGGTTCAAGGTTCTGGCCTTGGCCAACATCACAGATTTCTATGTGTGTTGGTAATCCCTCATGAAAGGTCTGGGTACGGAGTAGGCAGGAAATACTTTCAAGCTAGAGGGGAAAATAACTGGGAGAGATTTCTTAAGGCTTTTGTCTTTTGCAGCAATCTCCAAAATCACACCCTAAACCAGAAAAATAAAAGTTCTTTGTTAATACAAAATGCTTCCCACCAAAGGTTTGCAGCCCCCAGTTACATTAGCAAGAGCTGGGCAGGGTTATTCCACACTTTTCCCAAGGACTCATTCACCCTTCTACCATCCACTGCTTGGGGACTGCCTGCACTAGCTGTCTGCGCTAAGAGTTTGGTAATGCTCCATTGGCTTATGCCCCAATCAGCATGCCCAGGTTCCTCTTGGAACCATGCAGATAGTTTCAGCATCAGAGGAGTTTAGATAAACCCTGCTGCTACCAAGTGACCTCTTTACCCCCCACAGTCATGTGCAGAGTCACCCAGTGAATCACCCAGGGAAAGCTGCCTGAGGGAGAAGAAACATAAATCACCTAGCAAGGCACAGCGCAAAACTCCAGGCTGGTCACAGTAATTTTGCTTAGTAGCCCATTGGGTGAGCAAAAAACCCCAAAAGCAGTTCTAAAACTGTGTAAAGCAGGGCTGGTATTTTTGGACAGGAACTTTGGCTGATGAGGGAAGGGACAGCAGGTGCAAATGGCTGCAGCTGGCAGTGAAAGGTATGAAAGCATTAGCAGAGACTTCCGCTGTGGTCAACACTGAAGTCTCATCAGCTCAGGTCTCCAGAGAGGGTGTGGGTGGGGCATCTCAGGGTGACTGCTGCCGAGCTCTTCCCAGTTGTCACTAACATTCAGTTTGCCACAAGCCTCCTCCACTGCTTTTTGTGCAAGGCCAGCTGAAGCACAACCACCAGGGAGCTCATCCTGAGCAGAATTCCAGTTTTCCAGCACTTGAGACTTGCCCACAGCTTCAGCCTGAATACAAGCTGGTCAAGAAGATACAGCAAGCCAAGGGCAAATCACATCTGCAGCAGCTCTATTGCGCTTCCCTTACTGGGTATCAGCCTGGGGTCTGAGTGTTGTTCTCCCTTCCATTTCCTGCTCTGACTGCAATTAATTCAGAACTGAAAGGTTTATCAACAGAACAGATCTCTCTCTCTCCATCATCTATTCCTATCGCTATAGCGCCTCAGAGGCTTTCCTCCCATTGTGTTGAACACATACCCCACACCTTCCTCTGCATGTGTGGAAAGCAATATCCAAGGACAGCTGCTGCTGACCCCACCTCACCTTGCTCTATCATAGGCAGCTCTCAGGCTTCTGAGGAGAAGAAAGGGACAGGTTCATTGCACAGAATTTGAGGTACAGATGTGCGGTGTGGTGAATCCTACCGCCTTTATACCTGACAACAGGCAGCAGGCAGGATAGAAGTGGTCCCTATCAGAAATGGGTGGGAAAAATTGGGAAAGCTGGTAGAGGAGGGTTCCATTCTATGTGAGAAAGCAAATTCACCAGCAGGTAACTTGGCAAGAACTAGAAGATGAAAGTGATCATCTGGTTGAACACCAAAACATCCCCAAATACTCCAGTTAAAGATTACAGACTGAGCGGCCCTCACTGTCATAGATGGAGAAAACTTTTTCCACCTCCTGCTGCACCTCCTGGCAGTGGAGGGGCCTTCAACATCATCACCTTCAGAAAGCATCTCCTCCTGATGCAGGTGGGCTGCAGGACATGGGAATGCTCTGCTCTAGGTCTGTCAGGTGCCACTGAGGGACTGGGTTCTTGTATTCAGAAACTCCCCTCCATTAACAAGACTCTTTCTGTTCCCTAGAGCCAGGTGGAGCTGAGTGGCTACTATGAAGCTGAGAACACCACCCCTTCTTTGGAGGGCTACTTTTGCTTTGACCCAGCCTCATCTGTGGTTGGCAATCAGGGAGACCCCTTCAGAAAGGTCTTCATGCCACTCATCTATCTGCTGATGTTTGTGTTAGGGACTCTGGGCAATGCCCTGGTCCTGGTCATTTTAGAGAGGTTTAAGCGGTCTCGGACCACCACAGAAAACTTTCTTTTCCACCTCACCCTGGCCAACCTGGCACTGCTGCTCACCTTCCCATTCAGTGTCGTGGAAAGCTTGGCTGGGTGGGTATTCGGGAAGTTCCTCTGCAAGATACTCAGTGCTGTCCACAAGATCAATTTCTACTGCAGTAGCATGCTGCTGGGGTGCATTGCGGTGGACCGCTACCTGGCCATTGTCTATGCAATCCACACCTACCGCAAACGCAGAGCTCGCTCCATCCACCTCACTTGCACAGCTGTCTGGCTCTGCTCATTGCTTCTGACTTTACCCGATCTCATCTTCATGGAAGTCTGGACAGATGACAGCAACCACAGCATTTGCTACTTTCCAGAGGTTGGAATTGATGGAAACAACGCGTGGCTGGCGACCCGCTTCCTCTACCACACCGTGGGCTTCTTTGTGCCTCTGCTGGTCATGTGTTACTGCTACATGGCCATCATCCGGGCACTGTGTCGGTCCCAGCGCCTGCAGAGGCAAAAAGCTGTCCGTGTGGCCATCCTGGTCACAGGCATCTTCCTCCTCTGCTGGAGCCCATACCACATTGTCATCTTCCTGAACACACTTACCAAGCTAGAAGCATTCACCAAGAACTGCCTCCTGGAAGACCAGCTGGACACGGCCATCATGGTGACAGAGGCCATTGGCTTCACACACTGCTGCCTCAATCCCATCCTCTATGCCTTTATTGGGGTCAAGTTCCGTAACGACTTCTTCCGGATCCTGCAGGAGCTTGGCTGCATTAGCCAGGACACCCTGCATGAGATCCTGAAGGTGCCAAGGAAGGGTAGTGGGATAGAGTCTGATAACACCACCTCCATCTCCACTTTCTAGCTGGGAAAGTCTGTCTGTAGGGCAGCACTGGCCTGGGGCTTTCTTTCCCAGCGGCACAAGCATCCCCACAGCTTTCTTCACTCCTCAGGAAACAGGTCCAATAGCTGCCAAACACCCAAATCCCATCAGACACCTTGCTTGGCTCTTCCTGGTTCTCATACTTGCAGAGATAGCTGGTAGCTGTTGGTGAATGCCGGCTGTCTGGTGGTCACTCTTGTGGGGCTGGATGAACTTGAGTGGGTTGAACCTGACATTCCCACCTCTCCCTTGAAAAACTGACTGCAGGCATCTTGTGCACAAAGCCAGGCACAGGACTAGAGTGCCAGGGTTAAGGAAAGAAGTGCAGCCAAGTAAATGAGTCATGTCAGTAAGCAGGTCTCCATTTCACTAGCTCAGATTGGTACAGACATGCTCAAAGGAAGCTGTGGGACTCAGTGGCCATAGCAACTGGAGAGATGCAGGTAGGGGGCTGCAAAGCTCAGTCCAATAGCATGGGCATACAGTGCCGGACACTTTGACTGCAACATTATCCTTTTGCTGCATGACATCCCCCCAGCCAGCCACAACACATCTTCCCAACCCAGCTCATGCCAGGAGGTCCTCCCACAGACTGAAAGATTTGACTATCACAGACTCCTTTAATGACACCAGTTGCATCCTTCCCCACTAATTTGATCAGTTTTACTGCTGTTATGATCTCCTGTGGGTGGCTGCTGAACTGAATGCCTTGACTATGCAAAAGTCTTCCTTTTAGAAAGAAGAAAGTACTGGAAGAACACCGTCTGATGAGATGGCTTCTGTCTTGTGACTGCACACAGGGGAGAGAAACCACACAGCTTTGTAAGGCCGATGATATAACTTTTTGTTTTGGCAACTAGTTGTATGGCTATTTATTTAGTTCTGAGAGCAAGGAGACCCACTGCCCCAGAGTAAGGGAAAGAGCTTGTTTGCACAATATCTCTATTTTTAGCAAGGCTAGAGGAAATGTGGCATTTTGTTTTGCACTATGCTTTCTGATATTATTCCTCCATCTGAACCTACAGGGCTTTCAGAGCTTAAATGCATCCAGATGTACAGAGGACAAACCTGGGTGGTGATCTTGCCCTGAACTGCAGGTGTGCAGAAACTGCTCAGATCAGGGCAGCTTGATGATAATTTGGTTCAAAATAAGACTTTAAAAGCAGCTTTCCCTATCATTAATTCTTGCACCGCAAACTGGTGTGAGGAAAAGCCCCAGCAGACTCAAGACAGCCTGCTGCTACCTAGGAGGTCTTGTCACAGTTTAATATGGCAGCAGACCCACAACACTTCTCCATGACATTTCTGTACCTAAAGAGTGCTGTGGCCTGAGCTGTAGGAGAGCCATACACACCAATGTCACATGAGCACAACCCTCCTCACAAGCACACTTTAAAGTCTGCTCTACCCTTCCATACACATTTTAAGCAATGTTAGTTCTCCTGTGGCAGCAAGAATTTTGTGCTGGCCTCACTTCTGAAGTTTATCCCACTAGCAGAGAGCTCAGTCCCAGGTGAACTTCATGGTACTTAAGAGCCCTGCTAAAAAGACTAGCCAGTATGGAAGGGGCCACATTTCAGCCTGACTCAGGCAGAGATCTCTGTAGCTTGACCTTATATCGTGACTTGAGGAACAAGCTCACCTTAGTATAAGACAGTCCACCATTTCCTGCAGCACCACATCTTCAAAGATGAAACTTTCAAGTAATAGCGACTGTGGTTGTTCAGGCACATACATGCAGCAGAAGGCAAGAGAATGGCAAGTCTCTTAAGCCTGCACTTGTGTTCTCCACAGTTGTACCAGTGAGAAAACCCATTGCAGATGCATTGTAAACACCTCCCTAGCAGGTTATGGTGACAACTGTGTTTCCACATTAAAATGTTATTGCAAAAATAATAGTCAAAGTGTAAAATTCTTACGGTGGTCACAAATAAAAAGAAAATCTACACTCAAATGAGAGTGAACAGACTACACATCTACTGTTACTATAGCTTTTAGCGTTGGTCTGTACAAACCTTCAGGAAGTTTTGAGGTCAGCTGTAATAAACAGGTGAATAAAACACCATCCTCTCATGTATAGTGCTTGTAAGCATTTGTC
Source organism: Parus major (assembly GCF_001522545.3). Lineage (NCBI taxonomy): Eukaryota > Metazoa > Chordata > Aves > Passeriformes > Paridae > Parus > Parus major. The sequence continues at coordinate 78,634 of NC_031792.1, forward strand.
TGTAACTGTGTCACTTCATTCAAGAGAAACACATCAGAGCACTAAGTGGGCAGATGGCACCTTTCTGACGAGTTCTGCTCAAAGGATTCAGAGGAGCACCTTGCTCATCAGATTTCCCTTCACCAGTGCTACAGAAGACTCTGCTGTGTTCAGTCAGTCCAGACCTACATTATCTATCTGCTTTAGGGAGCCCCTTCCACTAACTGCAGCTTCCACTAACTCCTGCCCCAGTTTTACAGCAGCTGCTAACCTGACTGGAAAGCTGCCCTTACACCTACATTTCGCTCAGACAGCCTGGAAACGGTTTGGCTCAGAGCTGGCAGACCTTCCCCAAAGAGTTGCCATTGTTCCTCCCACAGCTGCCTGCAGCCAACCTGCTGAATGGTGACAAGGAGAAAGCAAGAGGAACTTTTCCTTCACTGCAGAGGAAGCTCTGCTTTCCACTCAACAAAAGCCTTGCTGTCTCCTCAAGGTTTGAATGGCTGTCACACCTTGCCCCAGAGTGGGCTTCCCTGTTAAGAACTCACACTGCCAGCCACCCCTGCAGCCCTCGGGCAGACCTTCAGCCTCCCCTATGGAGCTCTACTCAGCCTCTATCCCACGGCTACCAAGTGATGCACTCTGCCCACCCAAGCCACTGGGAAGGGGGACTGAGCCAAGGGGAGCTCCAAGGTGGCTCCTGCAGAAAGTAGGGAGATGGTGTGTGGGAAGGCAATGTCACCACCACGCACAGCACACCCTCTGTACCTCACAGTCCAGTTCTGGACTGTGCTCCAGAAACAGCGTTCCAGCAGGCAAACCAGAGAAAGCCCTGGTACCTGATGAAGACAACCCCAAAGATGGGAACACGAAGACCCTCACAACAGCACACTCCTCTCCATTTCCTGCAGGGCAACCAAGTCTCCCAGGAGACAGAGCTAGGGTTCCAGCAGAGCATCCTGCTACACACACACCGTGATCACAGGGCCATGGCAGGCAGTGGAGCATGCATGGGTGATTGCAAGTAAGAGAACGCATGAATGAACATGTGCCTGGGAGTGCTGCAGAGAAGGGGCTCCCCCAATGTCCACACAATCCTTCCAGCACCTCTTGCACTCGCTGTCTCTGCTGCAGTCCTGTGGAAAATCACGTGGAAAAAGGCACAGGGTCAGGTCTTGAAATTTGTCTTTTTAATAAAAAGGCACCTATAAAACAGGTCAATACATTACAGGCAGCACAGATACCCAAAAACAAGCCTAAAAATTGTTTCAAATAAAAACCAATAAGATGTCTTCACATATTGTATTTATATATTTATATTTATATATATATTTATATAATGGTACAAAATGACTGGGGAAGTTTCTCCATGGGATGACAGAGAACAGGTCAGTCAACTTTACTTCAATGTGAAAGCTAATTCCTGGTGTGTGATTATCTGACATACTGGAGGATGCAGTTTCCCAGCATTCGTTTTTTTGGAGCTGGAAAAATATGGCAAAATCATGGCTAAAAGATGGGCAAACCTTCTACTGTGATTATGTGGAGTCAGTACACAGAACTCAAGGTGAGGAGCTGAGCAATAAACTACAAGACACAAGACTAGACACAGGTCACGGCAGCGGGCAACCAGTTGATGGCAAACCTTGCCTGGGTCTAACAAGGACTGGCTGTCATTGAGTCTCCAAAGGAACTCCTGCCACATTGCTGTTCACAGGTATCGTTGGGAGCAGCGCTCAGGGCACAGGGGTGTTAGGCAGCATTTCTTCTCCCCATTGTTCAGCCATCACAGTGGTAGGGGTAGGGCTGGCTCCAGGGCACTGGGATTTTGCAGAAGAGCACCAGCTGCTGCTCCAGAGTCCTCAGCTCTGACCTAGCATGAGGATTTCCCTTTTGTATCCAGGGCTGCTGAGTCAAAAGGCTTAGCTTCTTATTTGTCACTGAAGGACAGGTCTTCCTTCTGTTGCCAGGCAGAAATAGCATCACACTGCCATGTCCCTCTGAGCACCAGTCTCCTGAGCACGGCATGGCACGTGCCACAGGCCTGCAGGCTCCTGCTGATACAAGGACAATGGCTGCTAACAGAGTGAGGACTGCAAGCCCCAGGCAACTTCTGTGTTGGGCTGGGCAAAAGGGACAACAGGGAAAGTACAAAGACATGGAGATCTCAACCAGGCTAAAACAACAGCTATCTACAACAAAAAAACTTCCATATAGAAAATGTTATGGCTTCAAATTAGCCAAGACTTGCTGGTGGGTGATGAACAAAGTTTGAGACTGTAATTGGTATTTGGATGTTTATGAGAAACTACTAGCAGCCAGCACCCTGAAGTGCAGCTAAGAGAAGCTACAGCCTTTCAGGCAAGTCAAGCTTAGAAACAGCTACGTCTGTTTGAGCCACATCCTCCTGCATCAAACACACACTGAAAGGATTGAGAATCCAACCAGCTAACATGCCAAGTCCAAAGCCTGGGCTGAAGATTATTCTTCTGCTCCAACTGCCACAGCCGGAAGGAGAACTTCTCATGATTGTTCCTGTTTTACCACCTCAAAAAATGTTACTTGCTCACATTGGAGACAACAAACCCCTACAATGCAGGAGACTAGAGCAAGATCCTTCCTCAGATCCAAACCCAGTCTTCTCATCCAGCACTGTTCACTACAAAATGCCCCAAAAGCTTCAATGCATTCCTAACTAGACTTTATGATTCCATCATCTCACAGATTGGATCAAGATAGCTGACATTGCAACACCCACCAGCCTTTCCAAACAGCTTGCAACCTAGTAAAAAGTGTTACTGTTCATTCACTACAAAGGGCAGTCTCCCTTTTCCACAGCCCTCTCCTCCCTGCAACACCAAGTTGGGAAAGGTGAGCCCTGTTGTAAGAGAGGTAGTGTGTTTAGTCTGGCTCTACAGAGATAACCCTCCAAGAAGTGTTCCTCCAGCAATTGTGTGCTCCAGGTTCACCCCTGGATGCTAGAATTGCAAGTCCCCAAAGAGGTCCAGAGATACTGCGATGTGTGCAGAAATGTATGTGCATCATGCCCCATTCCCCTCTGTGAAAAAACATGGGGAAGACCATCAGGGCTGCATGCAGGAAGACCTTATGGAGTACAGGATGGAGAGGGTGGAATGCATCCAGAAAAAACAGAGTTGTCCAAAGGGCACGCTTCTGGCCAGCCTAGGAATTAGAGACTGGCACTCAACTTTGGCCGCTTCTGTCTGAAGCACAGGATGGCCATGCTGCTGAGACCGAATGCTGAGGTAGAGTATTGCACTCAGGGACAGGTCCTCTTCCAGAGCTGGACCTCTCCTGTGCCACAGGGCAGGGCTGCTGACAGTAGCTCAGGTTATGATGGAGTGAAGACTGCCTGCAAAACACTACAGATGAAGGACTGACAAGCACAAGGAAAACCTGGGAAAGCATTCATTGGCGGGGGAGTGTGACACAGTGGTGAAGGATAATGGATGGCTAAGAGACTGGTGTAGGAAGGCTGCAGGAGATCAGGGTTCCCAGATAGCCTCTCCTGGAAGCACTGGAATGCATCACCTCACTCACCTAAAAGCCCATCTGTCCCTACACACCACAACACCTTGCCTACAGGAGACACAGCATGAAGGGAAGGGAGTAGACGTGACAGAGCTGGTTAAGACCTTCAGGTCCAGCATGTTAACATCTGCAAAGCCCAGATTCTTGATGCTTCTCCAGCTGAAGGGCCAGCAAACTTCCCATCCCAGAGAGCAGCAACAGCCGCATCCTGTAAAGCTATGGCCTCTGCCCTGCCAGAAAAGCACCTCTCCAGTAGCATTTCACTGGGCTACAGCTCACCCTACCCCCACCCCCACAGTGGCCCTTGGTCAGTGGTTATGTCTGTGTGCTCAGCATAGTATCCATGTACCCACAGGACCTGAGATCTGCATGACACTGCACCACCCCCTCTCCCACACATGCAAAACCTTTCAGATGCGTGAACACAGGTCTGACAGAGTCACTCTATAATGGGATCTCTCAACACCCTGTGCACCCTGGGGATCCTCCTGCCTCCCTCAAGGAGAGATTTCAATCCTTGTACACTGTTGCCTTTAGCATGTTTTTTTTCTTTCTGTTTTTTAAAACATGTTTTGAGGCTTCTATTAAAACACAGAAATACAGAACAATTAAAAACCAGCACAAATTTTGCCTTTCCCAGCGACCTATTTACAGCTAGTTCCAAAAACCCTCTTGCACATTTTGGTTGCTTAAAAACGAAGGACAAAAAAAATAGAGGGGGAAAAAAGGGCAAGGAAAACACTTGACCAAAGAAAACCATAAGTGAAAACTTTACAAATTGCCACAAGGTCTGGATGTTCCTGGTCACCACGCAGGGTTCAAAGTAACAGCCCCACTCCCAGCCTCTCCACCCTCCCCTTCCCCAAAAAAGAACGGAAAAAGAAACCCAATTCACATCAAGTTTACTGCACATCTGGTTTGCTGTGTAGAGGCGAATCCAATATGAAAAGCATCCCACATGGCGTCCTCTGCTGGCACTGGCCCCCAACCCGCCCCCACAGAAACGTTTAAAAATGTTTGTAGGGGCAGCCCCATCCCCTCCCCAGCCCTGAGCACCAGTCAGGGTTAAAAAGGCAAGTTCGCCATGTTCCCAGGCCCGGGGATGTAACTCATCTGGCTGTCCAGGGAGACACTCCTCTGCCTCATCTGGTGCGTGACCATGAGGTTCTGCTGAGGCGGGGGCCCCATGAGAGAGCCCTGAGGTGACATCATATGTCCTGTCTGGGCATACATCTCTCCCGACACAGACATGCTTCTCTGCTTGGCCTGCATCAGCATGAAATTCTGCTGGGCCATCAGGCTCTGCTGCGGAGACATCATGCCTTGGTGCATGCTGTTGCCCATCATGCCTTGCTGGGGCGGTATGCCTGTCCTGCCCAGCATGGGCACTTGTCCAGGATGGCACATGGGCATGCTGAGTCCCCTCTGCATGCCCTGCTGCCCAGGAAGGCTGGGAGCATTCATACCTGGACGCACAGAGGGCTGCTCAGCCATCATGTTCTGCAGGTTCATGAGGTGGAGGTTGGAAGGCTGAGATTTGGGTGCCTGGCTGTCGCTCTTGGGGAAATACTGCAAGGTGCTGCTTGGCTTCTCTGATGGGATGATCCTGGACAGGTCAAACTCCGGGATCCCCGTGGGCGTGGGGCGGATGACCTCACTGAGCTCGGGGTCGTTCAGCACCGACGCCACCCCAGGAAGCACGGGTGGGTAGGGGTCACCAATCCGAGGAGGGATGTTCTTGCCCATCATGTGCTGCTGAGGAGGCATCTGGCCAGGCTGCTGGGAGGAAAGGTCCTCAGGTGGCAAGGGCATCCCTGGTGGGTAATGCTGCTGCATCCCAGGGCCACCTCCTGCACTGGCAGCCATGGGCATGCCCCCGGCAGGAGACGGCATGGCATTGTGGGGCTGCTGCATGCGGGGGAACACGAGCTGGTTAGAAGGAATCATCTGTGAACTGTTGGGCACAGGGCCACACTGCTGGCTCAACGAGTCCTGGGGACCCGGGGGCAGCATCATGGGGTTCTGGGGGGGCACGCCCACTCCTGGCCCACTCGGATGCATAGGAATGTTGGAGCCTAGAGGGTTTGGGGAGGACATCATGGAGGTGGCGGGTGGTTCATGGGAAAGAGGCTGCTGACCGGGCAGGTTCATTCCCATGGGGCTCTGAGAGGATCCAGGCCCCACAGAGTTCAAGTGCAGTTGATTTGGCTGATTGCCCGTCACGCCTAAAGACAGGAAAAAGAGAGAAGAGTTAACCCTTCCCACAAACCTTTCAGGGTTGCAAACTTCACATCCTGAAAGCCTGCCAAGCAGTCCTGCTCAGACTGTGCTGAGCATGGAGTGTGATGCTCAGTAAGCAGCTCCAAGATGGGCTTACAAAGCACCAAAACCAGGAAAGTGTTCCATCCTCCCCAAGCCCACAAGCACCAGAGAGTTCTTTCAGCTTCTTCCAGACCCATGCTAGATTTGTAATTTCTTAACATTTTAGATTCATGGCTGGCTCAGTGTGTGCCCTACACCATGGTCTCATCATCAGGGCTCTCAGCTGGCTGAAAGGCAGCAAGGAGTGACCCTTAACCACTGTCTGCCACAGGGTTTGCCACCCAGCAAGCTCCAGTGACCACACAACCTTGGGTGCTGAGGAAGAAAAAAGCAGAAGAGTCACCAGCCTGGCACAGGTGCTGTCTGGGTGGGAAGGCCTGTGTCCATCAGAAAAGCAGAGCAGCCATCAGTGCCTGGGGAGGCAGCCAATGCATTTGCATGCCTGCGGTCAACCTAAGTGACTGCTCAGTGGTGAAAGAGTCAAAAAGATGATTTTTCATATTCAAAATTGCCAAAAATATTTATCAGACAGCTTTAAACCCCTAAGTCAAGTGGTAGAGCATGTTGGAATTTCCCTTTGGGCTGGTCACCACGTGACAAAAAACACTCATTTGCCTAGATGTCCTCACCTCAGTGCCACTAGTTAGTGGAGCATATCTGGCATACTGAAATCACAACTGTGCTACAACACAGCCTTGCCTGTGTAGGCCCTTAGGCTCCACTCAAAACACCAGACTACCAAGCCCCATTTAGAGCATCCCTGTCCCACTGCACAGGAACACAAGGGCTCTAAGCAGCAGACCTCTGCCTCCAAGTCCTGGACCAGAGAAAACTCCAGGAGCCATGAAAACTCAGGCCCAATACATCTACATCGGTAAAGGTAAAAAACTTCCAGGTCTGGTGGAAGAAGGACTCCTTAAGCCAGACCAGCTCATGCCCTTCCTCCCAAGCCAAAAGCTGGACAGAGGCAGGGAAGTGCACAGACTATTACAAACAAGAGGAAATTTAAGATATGTCACATGGCAGTCATGGGGAGATCAGAGTTTTTAATACCTCCTCCACCTGCTGCCTCATGTCCACTGGTAGCCACAAGACAATCTGACCCCTCGTAAGCCCACCTCCAGAAGCAGATACCTGACATACTTCCAGGTGGGAGCATAGGCCTGTCTGGCAGCAGCTCATCATCAGAGGTGGCGATGGTTTTGATGGCATTGTGGTAAAGTGGCGTGGAACTGGGCATGGCATACTTGGACATCTGAGACATCATCAGTGACAGGGGGTTCTGGGAAGGGGATGGATCTGGAGAGGAAGTAAAAGGCATGTTCGGATTCATGGTGCTAGAGGTGTTGCTGGCTGGTGCGGAAGAGCTGCTCCGGGGCCCAGATGGGAGAGAACCTGCAAGCAAGAGAAAGATCAACTTAGTATTGTTCACACACTGTGGCTTGCTCCCACCAGAGAACAACCCTATCCTCACCTTCTGACAGCAGTGACCAGAGGAGGCTGCAAAGCACAGAGCTGGCACAGTCCAGCACCCTCTGGACTCTGAGAAGGCACATCCAGAGACCCTAGTCCAGAGCAATGACAGACTTTCACTTAAACCTGCCCCGACTGCCCAGCACAGACACAGCGTTTGCTGTGTTGTTGTTTGTGTTACAGATCTACCTGCAAAAGCCCTGTTTGGAGTCCTGGGAAAAAATACTTGCCCTGTGAGATGCGGAGCCAGGCACAGGAACACGTGTCTTCCTGCTCCAGAGAGAGCTCGTGGGCTGGAGAGAAACCCTGTCCACACACTCACCAAAACCAAGCACAGACATGCACTCGCATACAAGACACCCAGCGTACCCTGATCCAGTGCTCCGATGGAAGCAGATGAGTTCATATTGAGAGACTGCTTGCTCTGGTTGACTCCTGGGCTGGGCATGGTGGCTTTGGGGGACGGCACCCAACCAGGGGAAGAAACAGCCAGAGAAGGGGACTTCAGGCGGCTTGGTGAGCCATTTGGAGACCGGACGTTGAGAGAGGAACTCATCACTTGGGGGGACTTGAGGGGTCCAGACTGGTTTGAAGGTGGCATGCTCACCATCTGTGAGGGTGTCTGTGGGGACTTGAGATTGGCAGATGGGGAGGTGACCAGTGGCGAATGCACCTGGCTAAGGGTGGGAGACTTGAGGTGACCCATACTGGGGGAATTAATCTGGTTGATGTTGATCGTGAGGTCAGAGGGCCGGCGGCCCAGTCCCCGGGAAGGTGCTGGGTGCATGTTGGCCAGGTTTCCCCCTGGTGTGGGTGTGGGATTGGAGGCTGGAGGCAGAGGAATATGGCTGAGTCTGGTGGTGCCACTGATGCTCCCAACGGGCATAGTGGCCTGCTCAGGGCTGAACATGTCTGAGCCACTGCCCATCTCCTGGGGCATGTTGGGATAAGACCCTTGCCCAGTTGAGAAGCCTTGCTGTCCTTGGTTGGGGAATTGTGAGGGAATCATCATTTTCTGGGGTCCTGTTAGTATTGCACTGCCATTGCCATTCTGAGCTCTAACCCTGGCCAGCTCCTCAGGGTTCATGCCCTGGTGGGTCATCATTTCAGGGCCCCTCATCTTCTGTGACATCATCATCTGTTGCTGTGGGGTCATCTGGACATTGAGGTTCATGTTCATGTTCATATTGACATTCATGTTCATGTTGAGGTTGCCAGGGCCCATGGGTGTGTCCATGTCCCGGAGGCCTGACTGACTCATTGGAGGGCTCAGCATCCCCCGAGTGCCTGCAAAATCCATTCCCATTGGGGCACTGCTCAGGCTCTCACCCGTTATCTGCCCAGCAAACATGGATGGATCCATCTGTCTATGAGCCTGCATCATTCTCTCCATTTCCATGCCCTGGCTCATAGAGTTGCTGGATATCCCCATGGACCTCTGCATTGCCACTGGGCGTTTCTCCATGAGCTGATGCCGCAGGATCTCCTCTCTGGCACGGGGATTCATAAACCTTTCTGCGTCCCCTTGCCCTGGTGGGTAGGGCAAGGTGCCTTGTGGAAAGTTCCCAGGGCCTCCCATAGGAGACATATCATCGCTCCATCCCATGCCGGGCCTGACTGGCCTCTGCATGGCATTCATAGGCCCAAGAGCATCCAAGGGCATATTCTGCATCCCTCCAAAGCCAGACACTCTCTGCATTTGATTCCCAGGAAACCGTGGCCCAGGGAAGGGTGGCCCTCCCCGCAGCTGCAGAGGGTCCTGCACATCTATGGGTCCTCGCAGCTGGCTGCCCATCCCTGGTGGCCACTGCTCTCCAGGCTTGCTGTGGTAGGGTGGTGGTGGCCCACGCATCATCATGCTGCCCATTGACTGTGGGATCATGATCTCCTGCATGGGCCGGCCATGGATGCTGATCTGCTCCTCTTTCCGTCGCTTTTCCTCGTAGTACTCTTCCTGCAACTTCCTCCAGGCCACTTGCTCTGGTGTCAGACTGTCCTGGTTCAGCCGCTGCATCATCATGTTCATCTGCTGTCCCATGTCAGCACCAGGATGGTGGGGCACTTCATGTTCCAGGCTGGGCCCACCAAGGCTCTGGGTCTGGGAGATCATGGACTGCAGAGGCTCTTCATACTTCTTCATGTTGGCAGGGGGCGCGGGGGGCTGGGCAACCTGTGGCTGAGAGGCAGTCCCCCCCTCACCTGCATTTTGGTTGGACTTCAGGAAGGGCTCGGCCTCCCCACTGCGCAGCAGCAGACGCTCAATGTCTCTCAGGGTCTGCAGAGAGCGCTCTCGGTGCTCCAGCTGCTCCTTTGAGAGCCCTTCTGAGTTCATGGTGTTCCTGGGGCCCAGGCCTGCCTGCCCATTCCCCGGCATCCCTGGGCCCTCTCCAAGGAGGCTGGAGCTGGGTGTGGTGGAGGAATCCACTTGACCAGGCTGCATGGTGCCAGCAGATGCAGTGGGCGTATTTGGATGGTTACTTCCAGGCTGATTGTTGCTGCTATTGTTCCCCAAAGAATTGGGAGTCAGATCTCTCCGACCATCTTCACTTGTCCCTTCCTGGGGCAGGCTGCTGGGTGCAGGCAAAGGTGTTTGACTGATGGCCTGTGGTGGTGGGGCTGGAGGCTGTGGTGGGGGAGGCTGCGGCTGTGGTTGACCTGCTTGAGGGACCAGTGGCTGGGACTGTGGAGTGTTGGCAGCAGGAGGGTTAATTGGAAGTGGCTCAGCAACCCCCAGCGCTTTAGGAGCAGGTGGTGCCTGGCAGAGAAAAGGGGAAGAAACTTAAGCAGGAAAAGATTCTAGGAAGGTATTCTTCCCTGCACCCTGCAGGAGACCTCTCTGTCCCAAAATGAAGCCTCATGGAAGTTCACCTTCATTCCTTGCATGAAAAAAATGTAAATACTACTACTACTACTACATGATCTAGGAATGCACAAGCAGGTACTCTGCATGTGTGGCTGCAGTGGAACATGCCATGCCCCATCCTAAACTTTCTGCAGCTGACAACAGCAAGGACTTGTGCCAAAGAGATTTCGCAGCAAAGCAGCTTCCCACCTCACTGAAAGGGCATTCTGGCAACCCCTTCTTTCACAGCTGAACCAGGGGATTGTGGAGAATGGCCACATCAGACAGGAAGGGTAATAGTTGGCAGCATGTGCCAACAAGAACAATTGGTTCACGGGTGGTATACCTGGTCTAGTTTTGCCCGTGGGACATTCTGTTGATGGTAGGCCAGAATGGAGTCAGCTCGGCCCTGCAGGACAGCTTCTGCAGCTCTGGGGAGAGAGCACAAATCACTTGAGAACAGTGCCCCATCCTACCCATCCAAGGCCCCAGTTGCCACCTCCATTCTTCAGTTCTGCAGGAAGAAGGAAATCTCTGGAGGTAACTAAGAAGGGGGAATGATCTCAGAGTCCTCCCATCTGTCCTGCACAGTCCCCAGTGAGGATCTCCAACAGATGATCACTTGCCATTCAATTTCCCTCTCCCCATGTCCTGTGACAGGCTTTGCTTTTGCCTGCTGCCCCTAAGTTGTCAGCAAGATGCTCTGGGATCTCCCACACTGAACCTGTGGTACAGCAGAGCTCTAAAACTAAACAGACTAGGCTAAACACACTATACTAACTGTCTCTGGCTGAGACAGTGCAGGACAGAAGAGAGCAATTGTGTGGAGAATACCATGTGTTACATTACACTCCCTGTGACACCCACCCTTTTAGATACTTCTGAATCAGACCAGAGGCCCACATTGCTTTGGGTGAATCATTTTGTTGGATGCCGACTAGATGAGCTCTACAGTGGGTGAAACAGAGTGCAGAGCCAGGACTCACTGGGAGTAAATGGGCATTTCAGTCCAAGTTTGCCCACCTGCAGCAGCTGCCAGCATACCCCATGAACCCCAGGGGTTTCCCACTCTGTGCAACCAGAGAGACAGGTTTCTCCAGCTCTCTTGTGCTGCATGCAGCAGGCAGGTGTGACAAGGCTGGCCAGGTGTGACAAGGCCAGCCAATACTGGTGGGGGAGGCATGGGGTTTACCGCTTACGTGTTAGCAAGGTGCGTTGTGAAGACGTAAACAAACTGTGACGGCTGCTTCCCTGTTCCGCCGCCTCCAGCTCCCGCAGCCTCTGACCGCAAGCCAGGGGCAGCACCATGGGGTACGCCGGAAGCACTGCTCTCGCTTAGGTTAGGCAGCGGGTTGGACCCTGGGCCAAGCTGCGGAGCCGCGGACATCGCAGGATCTGCTACATTACAGCCTGCGGGAGCAGAGGAGACGAGCTGCCAGGCGGGCGCTGCAGCCGGGTCGAAGCCCGTGGGCGTCACGGACACCAGCGGGTGGCAGCACCGGCCCGCCCGGCCCGGCTGCACACGGCGCAGGTGACCGTCAATCGTCAGCCGCTATTAAGTGAGATCCATAATTAATATTACTAAGCACTGCAATTACCAGAGGCATGCCCTGCCTTCCTCTACCCTCGCCCCCTAACTCAGCTGACTCCCTGCTCCCCCCTCCAGCTGCCTCTCCCCATCGCAGCAGCTCCTGCAGCCCGACCCTGCCTCACCGCAGCATTCACTCGAGACATCGCTGGGAGGCCGGTGCGGAGACAACAAGCGCTGCCTCGCTACCAGCCCCTGCCCCTGGGCAGCCCCACCGTAACCCACTCCCGCCAGGCAGATCTGGGAGCAGGCTGTGACAAGGGAAGCAGCACTATCCCTTCCCACACAGGCTCGCAGGGTCTGTGGACTGGGCTGAGAACTGCAAGTGGATGTTCTGGAGACGATGGCAACAATGTGGTGGCAGGCATAGAGGACACCCTTTTGCTTTTCTACACATTTATGTTCTCCAGCAGACAACATGGGCATCTACTTGGGCCCCACAGGACCTTGCCCCATCTCTCAGATACTCTCCCTGTTACAGTTTGAAAGCAAAGTGAATTGTAGATACAAAATGTCAAAGAATGCTGATGCTTTTGGAAAACAGAGGATGCCTACAGTTCATTGTCCCAAAAAGTGCAGACCTCAGGCCAGCTCAGCTCTGCCTAAACCACTGTCAAGAGCCCAAGAGGCTCTTTGGACTCAGCTGTCTTTAGAATACAGCTGCAGAGAGAAAGGTGAGTGGCCTGGCACAGACTCAGCTGCTGCAACAAGAGCAATGCACGACGCCCTCTGGCTGCCATTATGACCAGGGCAGTGTGGCCAGAGCAAACGTACAGCAGGGACATTCAACCTCAACACTTTTCCCTCCAGCATCTCAGGATCTCCACAAAATAGGTCCCAGACCTCACTGTATGGCAAACATTCTCACAGCACAATGACCACCAGCCGCAATGGGCCCCCACGCACTCAGCTAAGTGAGCACACACAGGCAAAGCTAGAGGTGCCAGTGTCATGAGCCCTCCTGAGCCACAGGAAGGACCTGGCTTTTTTCAAGCTTCAGAGCTGGCAAGGAGGCAGTCACTCACTGTGTGCACTGCTGATAGGTTTGTCGTCTTCTTCACTGTCTGGCCCAGAGCACCATTCATCGCCGCTGTATGGCTGCTTCCTTTCCAGCACACACCGTCGCTTACTACGGGGAGCCACCTCACCTGCAAAGGGACAGGGCCATCAGAGGAGCTTAAGGGGCTGAAAGGCTGGGGTCCTGCCCAGCTGGGTGCTGCATGCTGGCAGTGCCAACCCAGCCAGAATGCCCTGAGCAATATGTGTTGTGCTAACATCTGCCCAGCACTGATTAAGAACCTGAAGCATCTGCTCAGTCTGTGCTCCTTGTCTTAGCAGCCAGATCTAGTGAGGCTCCCCTGTGAGAGGCAAAGTTTCAGAATGAGATGTATTTCTTACTGCCTGAAAGGAATCTGTGCACACAGGATGTGTCTCTGCAGTTCCAAACTAGAGAGCTTTTGGCATTAACTGTAAATTTAAAGGGTCTGTGATTCAGCAGGTAAAACCTGAATATAGAATGGGAGGGCACATTCACATCCTCTGTAGAAACAAGAGACAGACTCTGCCTTTTGTCAACATCTATCAGGCAGGGGCCTTCATCCTCTCTATAAATTCATATGCTCTTTCCACATGTGCCCCCTCTCAGATGGGACTGATGCAGCTCAGAGAGGAAGTGGCTTGCCTAAAGGCACTTAGGGACTCAGGGAGAGCAATCAGACACAGGATGAATAACTTCCAGTTGTGGAACTTTAACTAATGAAACATTGTCTGGCCTTACATTTTTACATCATCTTTTTTTACATCACATGATCTGTCAGTGTATTAGGAACATAGGAGATTTGGGCATTTATGATCTAACCATTTTAATAATTTTCCTGTGCAAGTGTGGTTACAAGACAGCCGTGGGATGAAACTGCAAATGCTTATGATCAGTGGTGTACAGTCACCCCTGTAACACTATAGGAGAAAGCCTTCCTGGGGGCAGGAAGTCCATTCCTAAACCAGTCAGGCAACATGGCTTTGACTGTGAAAACAAATCCTCAGGGGCACAAGCCAAAACAGCAGTTCTGCGTCTACGGATCCGGGTGTAAGTCTTGGTTGGAAGCAAAGGCACCACTGAAATTTGTCCTCCTACAACCGTCTGTGAGATGCTCAAGTATCCCACACAACCACTGAGCACAGAGCTTGATGGAATGCAAGAGGTTACAGGGAAGGCCGCTGAAGATAGGCAAGGGGAAGGGTTTAGAAGCCTTGACTCAGCCCTTTTCCAGAAGCCACATGCTGTAACACAAGAGTTATCCATTGCTGATGAAACCACAGAGCAGTTCAGACAGTGACCCTCGCAGCACCGCCTTGCTAACCATGACTGAACCATTGGGCAGCTGCAACACCATAAAGCAGCTCTCCACCAACACCAAGGAGATAGAAAAAAACTCAGTCTCTCAAGTTAAAAGTTTGCATATTGCACATGCAGGGCCATTCGGTGCAGTTTCAGCGAACCGTGCTGTTGCTTAGATGGCCTCCGCAGCCTGTAAAAACCAGTGCCAGATTCTGGGTGTAACAAATGGTTTAGGGAATGAAACGCAAAGCAAATTAGAATTCAGCCACTCTGGTCCAAAAATTGCAGATATGACAAGCAGTGATGCAAAGTCACACAGGCAGCCAGGACAAGCCTGAACAGAAGACACAGCTTAGAAACCAAAGACGCTCCCATCTCCGAGTCCTGCCAGGATGTTTGTAGCAACTGAGAGGAGGACATACTGAAGCAAGGTCTAGGAGAGCATTACCTTTCGATTCTGTGTCCTGTGATGGGGTGCTGGCTTCTCGCTGTTCTCCGGAATCCACTGAGATGCTTCGTTCCCGCTTCACCTTGCCCTTCAAGGAGCTGAAGTTTGGGACGGTGTTCTGGCTGTTTTTCAGTCCAGAGTTGCCAGGGGAAATCTGAGTGGCCTTGCTGCCATGGCTGCCTGCCCCCACACCCTTTGAGCCCAAATTACAGGTGGGTGCTTGGCTCACATTGTGGTGCTGGGCCAGGGCGCTGCTGCTGCCTGCCTTGCCATGGCTGGGCAGTTTGTTGTCAGGGTGCATTGGCTTGGCTAAAGCTTCCCACAGTGCCAGTGGAGAGAGCTCCCAGGCCCTTTGATCAGAAACCTGCAAGAGAAAAAAAGCAGCAAGTCAGCATGGTGCCCCTCACACAGGTGTGGCTGCTGGGGGCATAGCCCAGGACCAGTGCACTGGAGCTGTTACTTGGTCACACAGACAGACAAAATCCATGGCAAGGCACAACACAGAGCTGCTCGTGCTGGGAATTAGCCTTGGCCCCTTTGAGCAAAAAATCCTGCTCAGCAGTTACTCATTCACGTGCTGACAAGCTGCAAACTCTCTCACCCAGGCATGGAGACCTGCCAGTACTTCAAGGAACAGCCACATACATGAGAGCCCTCATTTCCAAGGCCAAGATAAGAAAGGGGTGCTCCATGCCAGCCTAACACTTTGGTGAGAAGAAGGATTCTCAGAGTTATTTTGCAGGTGTTGCCAGAGCTTAGACAGCTTTGCGACCCTAGAGAGAAATCTGGTGCCCTACTGTTTTCAGGGACCCCTTTTGCTGCTAAATAGGCTTCCTCTGCCCTGCAAAACACACAGAAGACATCTGAGCAAACAGTCTTGACACAAGCCTATGAAGAGAAAACTGGGACAAAGCAGGGGACAAAGGTTGAGGCAACTGAGAAAAAGGCAGTGGATTGCAAGGCAAGGGCAGAGCCGGGAAGTGCAGCCACTCATCAGACAAGCTCTGCCTCTCCCAGGGGGCTGAGGAACAGTTCCAGCTCCTGCCTTAAGGCTGTGGGTGAGGGGGTGTCCACTTTAGCGGGAGCTTCCAGCCCAGCAGGATGATGCAATGTGCAATAGGCCTGCTGGAATAGCAGGATGATGCTCTCCTGTTCAAAACCTAGCTCAGCTTTCTGAATAGCCCCACAAGCTGAGGTAGAGACTGGCAAAGAAGAGGAGGTTAGGGCAGAACACAGAGGTTTCTGGGCTGAGGGACATGCATGCAGCTAAACAATGCTGCAGCAGCCCTCCTTGCAGGATCTAGCTGCCTTGGCAGAGTCTCATGCTCACACTGGGAATATTCCCCTTGGAACTTTGCACAGACATTAGAGATGACTGGGATGCAGCTCCAGATCACACTGTGTATTCTGGAAGGCCACCACAAACCCTTGGTCCAACACACAACTTTGGTAACTACATCCTAACCCTGTCACAGTCATTTTTACTTCTTAGGGAATCAGGAGGGAAGGAGAGTAAACCACATGTTTGTGGAAGCTGAGGTATTACTCTACTTCTACTCTACATCTGCTATATGCTTTGCATGACACCCCCACAATGCACCCGAGAAGCTTTCCTTTGCACAGGCTGAGAAATTTCCCAGCACACAGGGAGGGGGTTGCTGGGGTCTGCTCCTCCCATTTGGGCCATGCAGGCCAGATGCTGCACAGATTTCTTCTGCCACCCAGGGATGGGAAGCACCAGCTCCAGACCAAACCCCACGTGTCTGAATAGCACCATAAGAGCTCCGAAGCACTACACACGCTGCTCCTGGCTTGCTGAAGGTGAGCCTGGAGACACCACTAACAAAGGCCAAGTGCTCGCTCTGCCAGGGCAAATCACTGCACCCTTGCAAAGAAAGCAGAGTGAAGCACATATGGCACACCCATATTCCCCAAAAGACTGTGATCACCACAAAGCACAGGCTACAGCTTGTTATGCACCATGAGCGAGTACTGTGCCTGCAGAAAGGGTCTTCTCTGCAAAGGGGTCTTCTCAGCACCTGCCTCCCTGCAGGCTGAGCCCAGGACTGCAGGCATGCTATGCAAACAGTGCTGTGGCATGGCCCACTCAAGCATTCATTCCCCCTTAGTGGGACCCTTCATGCACAGCCTGGCCTATCATTGCTTCCTAGCTAGGAGTTGTTAGTTGCTCCCTCCTCCTCCTCTGCCCCACACACCTTGGTGAGGGCTCTGTTCTTGCCTGGAGGAAGATGGTGAGCTACAGCACTGATTAATTTTCACAGCACATAAGGGAGTTGCTAGCCCTTTAAGTGTCAGCCAGTCTTGCTTGCTCGCTCTTGTTCTCCAGAGACCTATTAATAGCAGCTGGAAAGATCACATCACTCTCTGGATATTTATACCTCTCATTCCACACCAGGAGAGATTTATGTCAGAGCTGCTGTCCCAGTGCCTGCCCAATTGCTCTGTCAAGCCACTTGCAGGGGGAGGGGAGCTGAGCAGGGAAGGAGACTCGGAGAGGGCAAGCAGGGAGGAGGAGAAGGTCCATATGGCACAAGCTGCAACACTGAGCACACATGTTGCCTGCAGCCTCTGTCTGGCCAGCCACAGGGAGCCTTCAGCCCCACTGGAAGTGGTTGCTGCCAGGCAGCATTGCAGAAAGCAAGCCCTGCAGCAGCTCCTGCTGCTGGTGGCCCAGAGGCCCTCCCCCAGCTCCGCTCTGCCGCACTCACAATTCCTGCAACACTCTGCACCAGCCCTGAGGGTCACAAACTCACTGACGCCATTGTGTGGCTACACCCGCTCAGGAGGTGCTTCCATTTCAAAGGTAGGTCGGGAGATCCAGGTCTGCCTGTGGCACATCTGCATGAGCATGATACCGTGTTTGTAACAGAACCCAAAATGCTTCACTGAAAATGTGACTGCTCAGCAGCACCGCAGCACAACCCAGTACAGCCCAGCACGGTGAATAATTCAGGGAGGGACAAAGAAGCCCAGGGCCCTGAAAAGCCCATGCCTGCAGTCCAGAGATGCACCTCATGTCCCTCTGGTTTTCAGATGAGGCTGCATGGAACACACATCTCAATTCTGAAGGACCTGGCAGTTACCGTGACAAAACCTTCAGGCACTGCCTTTCAGCATGGATGAGCCTCATCAGCTCTGAGGTTCCTCCAGAATGAAACATTTGGGGGACACCTACCTTCTTTTTTTATTTTGGACTAGGCTGGTGCTCCAGGGAGGTCATTCAAAACCTTGTCTGAGACACAATGGAAAGCTACCCTGGGCTGACAGAGGGACCTGGATAAACTTTGGAAAGCCCTCCCTTCCAGTGTCTACTCAGAGGGATAACACTTGCCTAACAATTCCCAGTGGGACAAATGGCAAAAGCAGCTGCCTGAAGATTCTGCTCTGCTTTCAGGAGTAGCAACAGCTAGATTTTGTTGCAGATGGATAGCAGGGATCCGCCTTGGCCTCTCATCTGTCTGGCCACAGCGTGACAATAGGCATCTTGACTGCTGTAAGCTCCTTCCACATACCCTGAGATCCAAACTAGATTTCAGCAGGTATGCCATACATCTGGGCCACGGAAGATAATTAACTAGAAAGTAGATACACTGACAGCAGAAGACAAACAATTCAAAACTTGAAAAGAACATGACAAAAAGAAGACTGCACAGAAATCTGTCTTTCTCTGCAATTTAGCAACACACCCACTCCAGCCTGGTAGTTTTACAGACAATAGCAAACTTAATTTCCAGTGCTTAAAGCAAAGAGACGAGATTCTTGGCTTCTGCTCCCAGCTACCACCAATTCCACTTGTGAGCCCAAGCAAGATGTCTGGGTTTTGGATGCCTTGATTCCACCATTATTACACAGGGGGACAACCTAGCCAACCTCATGCAGGGAGGGAGGGGGGCTTTCGAGGCACAGTAAGTATCTGTTGAACAAAGGGTGACATCCAAATGCAGAGAGCATTCCTACCTGATACATCTGAAAAGGCACAGCTTTGAATCTAAGGTTGGGACCTTAGCAGACAAGAAATCTTGAAACAAAATAACAAAAACTGCTTTCAGTAAGCCTCCTCCAATACAGTCTGAAAAGCAGCAGAGGGAGGGGAGTAAGCTCTCGCAGGAGACTGGGCTGACATACTTGCAATCTGGGAATTGCTAGCTGATAGTTGAAGAAACCTGAAACTCCGCTGCATTCTCGGAAGACTTTCTGGTGAATCATGCTCCCGCTCTCTCCAAAGGACTGTAGCATAGATTCCCAACACTGCCACAAAGAATGAGGAATCAATGCCTGCCACCAGCCTCACAGCTTCCACATCTGGGAGCTGGCTGGCACTGCTGCTGTGCTATCCCTCTCGGAAGAAGGCGCAAGAGAGGAAGCCAGGACAACAGAGCCACGGTGATTCAAAAAGGAAGGTGCTTCACCACATCTCCCTCCCATCAGATGCTGGGAAAAGTTTCTTGTGAAACCCAGATAACTATCTAGTTGTGCATACACAATGGACACCAGAACCCAGGCCTCCCGAGGTGTGCTGTGCGTTCCACCGCTCATTACAACCCAACACACAAGACACTCAACATAAAAAACAGGTTGTGACACGGTGATGCAACACACAGAAAGTCATCAAACCCTTCTCTGCCAGCCTGTCCAGGAAGTAACAAGACCAGGTTACCATTGCAAACACCTTCTAAGCACATAACCTATGCTGATAACCACCCAGTCACTCACTACAAGATGCAATCTTGGACAACCCAATCCAAATCCCATGGACACCACCACAAACTCATGCTGAACACCTTGACTTTGGAAATGAGAAGGTCCTAAGCAAGCTGAACAACTTCTTGAAGAAAGACATTAGGCAGGGAACAGCAGGAGAGACTCCAGAAACCTGCTGCTCCCTCCTGAGATACCACGCACTCCAAATCTGGATGAGATCCCCAGCACATGACCCAACACCAGTCCTAGATTACCAGTCTTCCCAGGGTTAACAGCAGAAGGGGTTGAATACCTCCAAAATAATACCATACTATGTTAATGAAGTCAGTGTATCTCATGGAGGGAAAGACTAAGACAAACTTTACAGAAGTGAGGTGTGAGACCCTTGCATCATTTCTGATTTGAGAAAAGACCAGAATCAGAAACTTGCCCTTTCCCATGCAAACATAGCTGTTTCAAAACAATCCTTTTCACAAGACCGTTCAACAGGCTTTGAGTTCTTCCAGTGAGAAACAAACCCCTCAAAACCAGTAGCAAAATAGCATTGCTGTCAGCCAGCCAGCTCCAGCCAAAGGTCAGGGGTGGGTTCAAACACCCAGATGAGCCTGAAACCGACCTGAGCTCAACAAGCACAACTGTGGAACAATCTGCTATATAGCAACCAATGGCTACAGCATCATCTCCCTGACCCCCAGTATGGAACACTTGCCTGAGAGTGTCCATCACCAGTGACAGCAACTTCAACCCAGGCTGCTGTTGCTAAAGGCATTCTCATCTAAGCTTTGCTTTGGCCAGACAGAGACATTAGAAGACTATGGGCAACTCTGCTGACAAGGGTAATCTGTTTTGAATGTGTCATGAAATTATCTTGCCCTTACATCATCAGACTGATAAACTAGAGAAATCCCTTTTCACTTCCATTTATTTCTTGGATTCTTCTCATGCCCTTTTAAATGGCAGAGAAGGTGGTGCCCTTGACAGGTGTATGAGAGGGTTCCAAAAGACCTACAGAGAGAATTTTGTGCTCTTTTGAATCCTAGCAGTTCTCTGAGTCATTTTGGCAGGCCCTGCTGATCTCCTGTCATTTGAAGCTATCTTGAGAGTGATGCATTTCTGTGGGGCTACTTAGCCACAAGTCTCAAAGGTCTTTAGTAGAACAAAACCTCAGATTCTCATTCTCTTCCACCTAGGCACACATATCCCATGTAAAGTGGGTGGAAGCTGAGGTTCAAAGACAGCAAAGTGAATTGGGAATGCCATTTGCTTTCTGCCCAGCACCCTACAACCTCTCTCCTGTCACAGCTTCAGCCCAATCAGGGTTAAAAGACCTCTTCTAGCTCTTACTTGTCCCCTTAGTTGAACAGTTTCTCCCACTCCGCTCCTCTTTACTGCAGGATCAGCCAAAGCCTAGTTTCCTGTCCTGTGCTAAGGGAGTTTCCAGGTCTAACACCAAATTTTCAGATCCTTCTGGCTTTCCAGTCCAACTGGTGTGTTCCCTACAGAAACCCTGCATGTGCCAGACATTACTCAATAGTCACATGTGGCTCCCTTGGGATGATAACAAGGAACTGCTTTGTACAATGGATAGTGTGACTTGCCAGGGATGGGTCAGCGAGAGACCTGCAGGAAGCTGCGAGTGCCCTGTGTGAAGGGCAGTACAGCCACCTGTATGCTGCAGCTTGGCAGGCTGCAGTCGACTAACAGCATCTAGTAGGTCAGGAAGCAAAGCCAGAAATCTCTTCCAAAGGTACTGCTGCTGGTCAGGGAGCATAAATTTCCTCTGAGGCAGGATCTCATCCTGCAGTATATGAAATCTGGCCAGGAACATGGGCTGCTGCGACAGCTGGACACCCCCACACAGCCTTTGGCTGTGCTGGGATGCACGAAGACAAGCTCATCTGTACATGAATGGGGCAGTTTCCCTGAGAAAACCCTTCTGGCAGACAACACCACAGACTGCAATGCAAGGCCATAACACAGACCTTCCTGGACAGTTGCTACATGGGATGAAGAGACCTCCTCAGGCCATTTCCACTGTGTTTGTGCACTGGGGTTACTGGGACTGGGCAAGTAATGCTAAAAAGTCTAGCTAGTGAGCTGTGCCTCACACGGCCTCTGCTATACCAGCCCTCTTGAACAGCAGGGCTCACAGCTGAGACCTTAAAACCCCACCTTTTCCACAAGAATAGCAAGGGAAACAAGTCTTGCCTAGGGTCACACGTATCTGGTTAACAGATGATGCTGCTGAGCCTATGAGTACAGTCTTCCACCTGCGTCCAGAATTCAGCAACCACTTTAGGATCCTTTGGCAATAACAAAAGACGTCTGCAATGCCAGCAGTGTTCAGGACTGGAACCCAGCAATGCCAGAACTTTGCAATGAGCTTACAAGCTTTAACACAAGTTTCTGCTCTTCTTTTTATAAGTCTCTTTGCAAGGCTCTGTGACAGATTAGCCATCGTCAGCAGGGCCATCACACTGGCTGCCTTCCCTGCCTCCTGTCTCCAAGTCAGAGATACAAGGATTCCTGAGCACTGCAGGGTCTGTGGCCGGTCCAGCTTCATGCCGGCTGTCTAGAAGCATCAGATTTTGCAGGTGGCCCACCTCTGGGCCCGAGGTGGAGCCTATGGGACGAAACCACTAGGTGTCACCGTCACCCAAGGCATCCACAACCCGGCCGGGCTGAGCACAGCCCAACTCGCTGCACCTCCAGCCAGCGCAGCGGTGCCTGGGCTGGGGCACGGTGTGTGCACCCCAGGCTTCCTTGGCACCTAGGCCCTTACACAGAGCCTCCGCAGCGTGCAGAGGGTTGTGCTGGGGAGCAAAGCCATGCCATCCCTGCAGCAGATGCTTACCACACTCTTTCAGATTAAAGCAGCATGGAGATGCCTGTTGCACGCTCCAAGAGAGGGCTAGGCATCCCCTACCACCCTGCAGAAAATCTCCCTGAAACACTAGCTTTCCCTTTGAGCAAGCTCAGATCACTTTCCAGCCTGAAGAATGGCAGTCTTCGCAGACAGGATCTCAGCAGGAAAGCCTTGTGGCAGAGACTCCCCTACCACCTTTCTCAGTGCCGCGTACCCCAGCTGCACCCTGCTATGTGACCAGCAGTGCAACAAGTTAGTTTGACTTTGAGGAGGCTCATGGC
Source organism: Parus major (assembly GCF_001522545.3). NCBI lineage: Eukaryota > Metazoa > Chordata > Aves > Passeriformes > Paridae > Parus > Parus major. Next base: position 101,045 of record NC_031792.1, read on the forward strand.
AGAGAGCTGGGGACCAGTCAGACTCTTCCTATCCCCAGTCCTGGCACTAAATGCAACATACAGAAGACACATCTGCACAAAAGGAAGAGGCTGGAACATCTGCAGGCCTGCAAATTGTCAGGATTGCAGCACCATGTCTGTACAACTGGGCACACACATTTATGTACCCCAGCACGCCTGGGGAGAGGGAGCTGACAGAGAAATGTGGGAAAGAGGGGGAAGCAGGGTGGCTGCCACAACACCTTGCCCCGACACTACCCTCTGCCAGGCTGGACTGTAGAAGAGAAGGAGTGAGCTGCTGAGCACGCCTCCAAGATCATAAATACCAGGCCCAGCAGCAGCAAACGCTGGGCTCTATATTTAAACCATGACTGAGGTCACTTCCTTTTCCCAGCATCTCCCTCCAGCCCCCACCTCGCTGCCTCATATTTGCATGCCATCATGACTAAGGCACATCGGGGTGTAAGGTCATAGGGGAAGCAGCTATGCAACTACCTAGCAGGAAATTCCACCCTGGGGAACCTTTCACCTTCCCCAGTGCACAGAGGATCTGCACAGGCAGCTGATCCTGCAGCTGAGTGGTGGCAGCTGCCTGCAGGCAGTACTGGGACTACAGTGTTGGGCTGGAAAGGGAGGGAGAGACCTCGAGGAGAGGGGAGCCATGGCTCCCCATCTGGCTTTACCATCAGACTCTGGACTAGCACCGATCTGCAGAGAGGTTTCCCCACTGTACACCCCAAGACAGCAGCTACTGTACCTCCTCACCATGCTTCACCGTTACCCCCAGAAGCCTCCTCCATATGTAAAGCTGAAACTCCCCAGATTCTGCCACTCAACAGGTGCAAAAAGCGGCATGGCCTTCCTCACAGACCCAGTCCTGAGTCTCAGGGGCTACTCTGCCTTTATGCACTCACACAACTCAGAGAGCTCCTCCAGAGACACAGTGATCTAACCCTGGCCAAGCCTCCAACCACCCAAAAGGAAACAGTGAAAAAGAGCTAGGAATTGCCCCATCTCAGTAACTGCAGCGCCCTGGGAAGGCATGAGCCCTCTGTAGCAGCAGATGTACAGCCACAGATTAAGAGAAAGGCCCAGAGGCAGCATCTCCTGGGGCTCCCCCCACAGAGCTCCCCTTCCCCACCAGGAGAGAGATATCTTGTTAAATAATGACTGGGCAAGGGCTTCTGACATTCCTCCAGCTCTGAGGTTTATAGGAGGTTTTGGGGTTTGCAGTGGTCCTTGTGGCCAGAGGCCAAGTGCCCAGAGTCAGCCAGATCAAGGTCTGAAGAAGCATTGTTTGCATTAGGGACAGTAGCTGGGGTCATCAAGTGCTCCAAACTCAGCCCTTGGCCCACCACAGTTAACTCTAGTTCTGCCCTTATTTAAGAAACAGAACATATTAAGAAAAGTTATTGCAACAACAAAGACCAGGAGGAGGGGAGACGAGTGCAAAGGCTACTGAGTGGGAGGAAGTAAGAGACTTTTTGAAAGCAGGACAGCCATTTAGGAAATTATATAAACAAGTTAGCATTGAGGTTTGCAGAAGAACTAGTTGGTGACTTTCACAAGGTATCTCTTAGGTTTCAAAGTCCTCAGCTGTTTGGATTACCGAGCCAATTCTCCTAGCACGAGATACATCGGGGTCAACATCGCTGAAGACTGACATCCAGAAAGTTTCCTGTACAGAGTCTTAGCATGCTAGTCAAATGCCTCTTCCTCTCCCTTGTCCTATGGATTCTAGAGAGGAAGTCTGTGACAGAGCAGGGGTGCTGAGGCAGCCCTATAACCCCTGGAATCAGCTGATCAGGAAACACACATAGCAGAAAGCTGTGGGGAAGCACAACTATCGAAAGACAGACAGTGCAGAGCCAGCAAGGAGAGTGGGAGATGGTCGTCCAGCTCCTTTGGCCAGCGACAGGGTACTTGTTGTCCTCTTCGGCACACGGATATTGTGCTTTGGCCACGAGCCTGCACCCGCAGCGAGGCACGCCTGTGCCCTCCAAGGCTCTGTCTCCACAACAACAGGAACCAGAAGCCACAGCAGACCCTGAGCAGCTCATTGGCCCGAGATCACGTTACAGGACAGGAAGGAAGAAGGCACTTTGATCAGTCTGGAATTGCTTTAAACAGGTTCCACACCAGTATCTCAGCCACTGGAATTAACTCCCCAACACCCTAAATGTTGTATTCCTGAAGACATGTCCTGCTCCGGCATGCACATCGGGGCCGAAGCAGCCCAGCCACTGGCGGCTGCTCCCAATGAAAGGTCATGGCAGAAAGCAGCCTTGTCAGAGGAAATCAAGGCTCACCGGGGCCCTACTTCTCCAGTGTATGTCTTTAGCACAGGCATGTGCTAGGCTGGCAGAAAACAGGCTGGTGCTCCCCTGCAGCTCCCCTCCTTGCATTCAAGGGCAGTGGGAGCTCCTCCACTCGCCTATGGGACCTCCTGCCCCATGTACGCCCATCCTGCAGCCTGCTCCTGACAGCTAGAGGGTTAATGATACCCAGGGAACTGCAGGAAGCCTCTTCCTTGCCTTCTCAGGAACAATGGGGCCATTGTGGGAGAGCGGGCAAGTGTGGGCAGATCCCAGGACTGGCAGTTACCCAACTGGGCACCCATTGTTCCTGCCAGGTTCTCTCTCTGCCTCCTCAGGTAGGAGGGGAGTGGGTGGCTGCCAGCCCTTCCTGTGGGCCCTGAAGAACACTGGCCAGCCCAGCCACAGGAACACCACATCAGTGTGCCCAGTGGCCCTGCCAAGCAACCTCGCTCCTACCGATGTGTCTGGGTACAAAATACAGTCAGACAGCCACAGCCACAAAGCTGCCAGATGACACCACCATGCAGCAGACCAGATTGTAAGCTGGCTAAGCGCCACCAGCACTACCAACTTCACACCTGGGTATCCAGCAGAATCAGCTGTGCTTTTGGGATATGGGGGGGCATGGGTGCTGCAGTAGCCAAAACCAGTTTTTCTCACCATAAAGTCACATTTCGATTATGGGTGTAAGTGAACCTGAGACCAAGAGCTTCTGGGAAAACTGAGAACTCCTCCCTGTGACACACAGGTGAGCAGAGAGAACACAACTGTGCATGGGGGAACTACAGTGACTGCTTTCCAAGCCTCCACAGTCTGAAAGCAGAATGAATAAGAAAGGAAGCAAGCAGCTCCAACATACTCCCACTCTACAATTTGTATCTCCTATGCCCAGCACTTCAGTGCACAGAAAACTCAGGGATGCTCTGAATTCACACCCTCAAAGCACAGAACTGATCCCCAAGGCAAGACTAGCACTCTATGTCACACTCCCAGACTTTCCAGCAGAGCTTCAAGACCCCTTGGACATGGAATCAGGGTATACAACAACAAACCCAGCTCATTGAGGCATACACTGAGCATCTGTGTAACCTTTGGCCAAGCACCTGACTCTGGACAAGTAACAGGACTTAAGGCTGCTGCATGCCACCTCTAACAATGGAAATGCCTCTGGCTGGTTCACAGGAGATGCAGTGCAAAGACAAGTGGAAAAGAGCTCTATAAGACTCAGCACTGCCTCCCTGGGATCTCCATGCTAGGCACAAGCTGGCAGGCAGAGACCAGCTCCAAATATCTGGATTAGCTGAAGTCACAACAGAGGAAAGGTGCATGCCGTGTATGCCACTGTGCACAACCACTGCAGCTCAAACCCTACGGGATCAAATGTCTATGATCAGTTGTGAGAGAGGAATGTCCTTTTCCACTTGATGCTGCAGCTGCTTCCCCCATCTCACAACTAGACTCAATCTTCCAATTTTTAGGAGCACAAATACAGGCCATCATTCTCTGACCTGGCAGCACCAACTCTGCCAGTAGCACCCACCTCTGTTTTTTTCTTATCCAGTCTCAGTGTCCTGCACTAGTACCAGGAGTACCACTGCTCCCTAATTTTGCTAGAGGCAGACTGAAAAGCAGCTTGAGAAGACTCACACAGCTCCCCAGGTCTGCACCCCAGTTCATGCTTTCAGAGCCAGTGTCTTCCTCCCTGGAACTCTCAAATAACTACTCTGTGAGTCCTTTACATATCCCACCTGAGAAGGGCATGGCTTTCTTCCTTCCCCCCAGATCACTTTCTCCCGTGTCTGATACTCAGCTCTGTGAAGGCCACTTCAAGACATGCCAAACAAGTTAAATACAACACTGCCTCAGACCCCAAAAGGGAGGCTAGATGTTTTTGAAGAAAGGATTGCAAATAGAGCTGTCACTGCAAACATGCCACGCGCCTCACTTTGCAGCTAACTCTGTTCAACAAAGCAGCACAACCCCCAGATGGGTTTTGCTCTTCCTTAAATGCTCAAGCAGGAGAGTCAAAGATGAGGGCAGGTAAAAACATCTGGTGGATCTAACAGGGCAGGGTTTAATCTGTATCTCTTTAGAAGATGTAGTGCCTGAAAGAAAACGCAGTATCTGCTTCCAGCAAGGAAAAGGAAGAATCTGGGTAACCTTTTGCTCTAAAACAGGGGGGGAAAAAAAAAAAATCAGGGCAAGAGGGACAAAACAATCTTCGTCCTCATTTTGCTGGTCACGCAAGCACAGGGCAGCCGCAGTTCCCGCTGCCCCAGCTTGGTCAGCAAATAATAACTACAATCAGCCCATTTTCACTAAGGCTTATAGAAACCAGGCTCCATGGTCTAGGGAAAGCTGCATCCCCTGAGAAAGAGGTAGAGCACAGACGGGATTTCCAGACCACACTGATAATTGGCTCACCGAAACCAGATAGGACAGCACACCCTCAGAGGTCATTGCTCGGCTCTACCATGCTTGCTCCAGATGCCATCCCTTTAAACATGGTTCCAGAGACCACACAAGGGTTAAATCTGCCTATAAATATCTGTTCTCAGCAGGGCTGCTGCTCTGAACCCTCCAGCCATCTGTTCTAGCTTTACCCTATCTAAGACTCTAACATCTGAAACACGCTTACAATTCTTAGGAGTGCTCCCAAAAATAGACCAGTGCCATGGCTTAGCTCCGTTGTTAGTGTCTGTGAGCACAGGAGCATGTGTACCAGTGCCTGCGCCAGCACAAGCCCAGAGTCATGCAAATATGAACACATCTGCCTCCATGACAGCGAGCAGGCCTGCACCAGCATGGGTCTGTTTGCATCCGTGCTGGCGTGGGTGTGCCTGCTTAACTGCAAATTCATGTGAATCCGCACGAGCGTGTTCATGCTGGTGTGAACCTGTACCTGTACACCTGTGCGTGTCTGCACCAGTGCGAGGGCGTGAGAGAAGGTGGAAGCCTCTCTTCTGGTGGATGTGATGGAAGTCTTGCTGTATCTTCTTCCTCGTGGGACAGTGCCGCAGGACACAGCCAGGTACCTCTCCCCCTGCAGCCCAACCCTGCTTGGCCTCAGCACAAGAAGTCCCACTGTATCCAGGCTCTGGCACTCCAGTCTAGACAGGGAGCCTCCCCTGTAGCACAGCAGGGAACAGAGGACACCAGTTCTCCTGTTTAATGCTTGTCTCAGCAAATTCAGCAGTCCTACCTCTGGGTAGGACTCTGGGTACCTCTGAGGCACCAGAACCTCACTGCAAAAGCAAGGGACGCCTGATATGTGTGAGGCCCAGGACACACCACCCTACTCACATCCAGCTGTGGCTTGCAGGATTTTCTCAAACACACCTAAAAGCGCAGGCAAGGTTGCAGATATAACAGCTTTGGAGCAGAGCGGGCTCCAAATCTCATAGCTCTTTCCAAACATCACAGCCATAAGTGGGATCACCCTTCTGACTGCCAAGCCCATTAGCCTCACTCCACATGGGCAAATCCAGGAGACAATGATCATCTTCATGATCAAAAGCATCTTCATGATCAAAATAGGAAATGAGTTGTTAGCTCCCAAATCTGGACATACCATCCAGGAGCAGACATACCATTCTTCTGAGCATCCTCGGGACACAGCGCTGCCCACCAGCTCCGTGCCAAACAAAGCTCATACTCAAACTCTCATTTTTCACTGGAGACCATCACAAAGAAGCTCAGCCCTAGCTGCTGGCCCTGCTGACACCACATCATAGGATGATGTGCATGCACGGCCCCAGGGAGGGGACACACATTGTCCATCCTCCACATAGTGACAACAGCCCGAGGATGAGATAGCAGCTGCATTTTCATCTCTAACTGCTTCCACAAGAGTGATTTTCCCTTACAGACCAAGTAAAACTACAGACAAAGCTTCAAACACAAAGTGCCTGGCTGTGTGGGATAGGGCTTTTTTGGAGTGCTGCATTTCTACCGGTCCCTAACCCCCATGGTGATGTGATGGCGAACACCTGCTACAACACAGCACACATGGTGCTAAGCCTCCTTGTCCAGCACATGCACACACACAGAGCCCACTGATGGGTAACACTGTGGGGGGCTCCCCCCAAGCTCTCCCTATAGGTCTGGGCCAGTGGAAGGGACTGAGTCCACTCAAGTGTTATTTGCCTTTTTCCAGAGTGCATTCAAAAGGGCACCTGACAAGTAGAAAGTACATACCACCACAGTTTTGCTCAGGGTTTCCCAAGCTGCCCATTTCCTTTCACCCCTCTGATGTACTGGACATAGCCAGCTAACTCCAAGAACTATAAGCAAGACTTAAAGTGAAGCCTAAAATACAGGTACTCCAACTCAGGTAACAACAGAAATGGAAAAGAGCTTGAAATTCCAGCTCTTCATTTCAGGCTTTGGCAGGGAGATGACCTAGGAAACAGCCTCAGCAGCCTGAGTCAACACAGCTGTATTCTGAGAGAGGAAAAAAACCCCATTGATCTAGGTATTGATTTGCTGCAGGAGTTTGTGTTTGTTTAAAAGTTTGCCCATGGGTCAGACCTTGTTACAAGCATCTTTCCTGGTGATGAGGTTAGAAACAGACTCTGCCAAACTCCAGTCACCTGTCTGGGGAGCAGAATGCAAGCAAGTCTGGAAGTTAAGTAGTCCCTCAGGGAAACTTCCCTCCTCCATTCCCTCAACTTCAAAAACCATGTTGTTCAGTGGAGGAGCACCACAAACAGCTGTAAGGCAGCATCAGCATTTTGAGGAGTCCAGCTAGGATGTAAACAGGGGGGCTGAAGGCCAGGCAGGTCATCAGAAGTTTCAGATGATGAGATGGAAAGGATTTAAACAGCAGATATATTTCAGGATTATTTCCCTCCCCCTCCCCCCCATCTGTCAGAAAGGACAATGAGATTTCGAGATCCCCACAGGTTTGCAATCCAACCAGGCAAGGACTGAAAAATGACACTGACTAGGACAAAACTGAACTGACAAGTCTTGTTTCCTTCTCTCTGGCAAAACCAAAAGCTCACAGGTTAAGTGCCAGGATCAAGTAGACATTCACTAATGGAGACAATTCCCAAAAGCACTGCACACAAAAAGTTCCTGTACTGGGTCAGATCTCCAGTGTGCTCCATGTTTGGTGGAAAACAATGGTATCCACTTCAGTACCTGGCCACTCTATTCTTTTCCAAACTGTTCCTCCTCTTCTGTCTTGAACGGCTGCTGAGTGAATGACCATGAATAAGTTTAAGGGAAAAGGGTGGCTCTGTAAGGCACAGTGATTCCATCAGAGACACTCAGGTATTGCTACAGAGCTCTACTCTTCCCACAACTCATCATGCCTATGGGCATAAGCTCTTAAGAAATGGGAAAGGAAGAGAACTGATGACAGGCTGAAGACTAGGCACTAGGCAGGAGATCCATCCCCAGCATCCTCCTGACCTCAAAGCTCCCCTTACTGCTCAGCAAGTGTGCAGCACCCATTACCCACTACTAATTTCCAGTCCTAGAAATCTCTGCCAACACCAGATCCCAATATCGCTTCTCACTTTTCCTCACCTATTCTGAGTTGCTGCCGTAATTCCTGTATGAACCGCAGATGTCTGCACACTGCACATCTCCAGCTTTACTGTACAGCAGACCATCAGAGATGGCCACCAGCCACCAGAGAAGAGGTGGGGGCATAACTACATGTGCAAAGACCTATGTCCTGGGGAATAATAGAGCTATCGTTCCACTCATGTCTGCATTCTCTGTGTGACATGTGGCAAAGAGGCTCAGCCTTACCAGCAACTTGTGGGTACCTTTCCCCACTGTGTTCTTAAGCTTTTTCTCCAGCTTTCCATTCCCTTCATTTCAACACAGCAAAATATTGTGAAGGATTTATTTTGCCTTTTAACATTTCTTAGCCCATCACATCCTTGCTAAAATAAAAAACAGTAAATCAGTTTCCCCCCTTCCCCACTTCTGCTGCCTTGCAAGTATGTCCCATGATTAAGTTGTGATATACACACAGGAAGAGGAAGCAGCAAACAAGTTCAGACCAGTGTGGGTATTCTCAGCTACTCCGTGGCTCACAGCAGGCAGCCAGCTGCTCACTCTCATGCAACCCCTTGCTGAAGAACACAGAAGCCAGTCAGACTACAGAATTTGCTGCATTGTATGCATTTGAAATAGGAAAAAATCAACATAGAAATTAAGAATTTCTGTCTCTGAAGCCAACTGGACAATGTGCATCTGAAAACTTCCCAGTGGAGGAGCCTCCTTTACTTACAGCTAAGTTTTTACTTCTGTGGGGTGCCACATACTCCAGCACCCAGTGACCCACTGCAAGCTGGGACACACGTTGAGATCCCATGACTTGTCACAATCTGTCACAGTTCAGGCTGGAACTAAGGCTAGCCACAAGGAAGGAGGGAAGGAGAAGAGCGAGTACTTAGATCACACCTGCTTTACCTCCTGCGCCATCTCCTCTCCACCCTGAGAATGGGTCACAAGGCTGCCCACAGATGGGGCTACAGAATTTGGATGCCTAGGAATTAAAGATGTTGATGGCCAAACCACAGGCCACAGCAAGAGAACCATCCCTTTTGCTCCCATCCTCAGGATCCAGGATACCTTGTGAGCAATCCAGCAGCATAAGGTGTTTGAAACCTGTCCAGCTGCCCATGCAGACTGCCACCAGAGCAGCCAAACACCCCTGGTTCCCCCTTTAAAAAAGAGCATCTTGCCCCTCTACAAGATGTTGGCTGTTCACACAGGAGCATTGTTGGCTCCCATCTTCCCAGTGGAAGTGGCAACTTCAGGGCACATTCCAACCAGACCATCCCTACACAGCAGCCAGGAAAACACTCAGGAACCTCACATGGCTTCTTGCCCCCTGAACGCCAGCCCATGGCCAGCACGGCTTCTGGGTGTCAGCGTCCAAAGAAGACTCTCCGTTCCCATCCTCCCAGGCCTGGCCTGCGTGGCCTTGGACATGGCACTTCACTTCTCTAACTGCCTGTAAGGCAGCAGATGCTGCCATTAGCCTGCAAAGGCCTGAACACAGCAGGGAGCTCCCTCTCCTCCCATGCAGCATCACTGTGAGCAGAAGCAAGAAGGAAAAGCCAGGCTGCTCTCCTGCACCTTCTCTCCCTAGGCTGATTCTGAAAATAAAAACCAGCTTCCACTTGTCCCAGCCCCAAGAGAGAAGGAGGCAGAAAGAGGTTTGTTGTAAATACATGAAACTGTCGCTAAGTGAAGGAGAAAAAAAATCCAGGGGGAAGGGGGATGGAACAAGGGAGGGGACAAAACCACATTTTTGCTTCTGGTGGCCAGCCAGCTGACTGACTCAGCCAGTTTGGTCGCTTGCCATATAGATTTAAAAACAAAACCAAGCCTCAGAGAGAGAAGGGGGCTCGGATGAATGTGCTTTTTTCTTGTGTGTAAAATCTGAGTTAATCTGAGTAAATCCTAGACCAGCCCAAGACATCTTTAGGAAAATGGCTTCCCTGCCTCATTGTGCCCAGACTTGTAGCACAGCACAGGTCTGCCAGTGCCAGTGCAGTGTGAGACTCCTGCTAAGGCACTTTGCTCCTGGCAAATGACTGGGTCTGAAAAAGAAGTGCGGTGAAAGCCTAAGGTTCCAGGGCTACCCTCAGAGCTGGTGTCCTGCAGCCACCTCAAGGGCTAAGGACTGCAGTCTGGGTCCCCAGGCAGGTGTCACCTGCCTGATGAGCGGCACGGCCAAGGCTAAGGTGACCTGCTCCATTCAATGTGTCCTATATCTGCTGGAAAGAGGGCTGTGGAGTCTAGGCTGCCTGCTGCTGCAGCTGCTCTCAGGCTATGGGCTACAGCTGCATTCTGTGGGCACCTCCTCACCTTTGCCTGCTCCTCACCAGAGGAATGTGCACAGGAGGTGGGAGGAGCAGGGAAGAGGTTGTTTTGAAATACCAGCTCCCATTTTATTTATCTGGATCCCACAGTGCCCATGGCATGGTAGCCACTTGTAAGAGTGTTCTGTTCCCAAAGAACTGTACAAACAAAAACACGTGCTCCCCACACCCTATGCAGCAGCTCAACATGCTGGCATGTTCAGCACAGCACCAAACAGGCAGTGGCACTGCACCATGCCAACTCGGCACTTCCATACAACTGGATGGTCACGAAATCCTATGTGAATAAGAAGCAGTTCTTGGCACTTTACAGCTGCAGCAGTCATTACAAACACTAGCTGGTGAAGGAAACCTCATGAGCCTCCCACGCAGTGATCTTCCATAGAAACTGGCCAGCCTCCCTGGCAATTAATCCATCGCTCACTGCAGGGAGTGCAGACAGAGTAAGTTACCTAAGGAGCTGATGACAGGTAAGTGCAAACCCTGCTCCTATTCCCATTTCAAGACAGCAGAACTGAGGCAAAGAAAAACCAAGGCCCCGTCCATAGCTGCCCCAGCCATCAGCAAGGCCAAGAAGAAAAGCTCTGCTCTTTGGTTCCTGGTGTCCAGCATGGACAATAAGACAGTACTGAAATGTGGTCCATCAGCAGAGGCCCAGTATCCCCATGGGGGCTCAGAAGAGGGGTGCAGATATGCACCCTGCAGGTGGAGGAAGCAGGTACAGGATTCACCCAGGGATTGCTGCAGCAAGGCACCTGGGGAGGCCACACTGGCTCATGCAGGAAGCAGGCAGACAGACACAAGTACAGCAGCCAAGCTGGATGGGACCCACCACTGTAGGGTGAGGGGCACTGTGCATGAACCAGTGGCTGGAGCTCTCCCCAGCCTTCAGCCTTCCCCCAACAGGCCTGCCTCACCTTATAGAGGTGTTTTGGGCTTGAGGAGGAGAAGTACAATATGGGGCTAGGGACAGAGTAGGGGAATGACAAGCAGAGGTTTGCAGTGAGCTAAAAGGGAAGATTTAATAACTGTTGGAAAAAATGGCTGCTTTATTGCAGGCAGCTTGTAAACCCTGGAGCCTGAAGGTCTGGGAGTAATTTCTCCCTCCCACGTGCTGGGCTCCGTTTGTACTGGGGGTCAGAGGCCAGTGCTTTTCCAAAGCATTCTGGGACAGATGCCAACTGGAGCAGGCTGCTCAACACCACTCCTGCAGCAGGGCCTGAGCTTTGAGCAGTAGGCTGGAGCTACTATTAACCCTTTGCAGGTTGATTTCTCCCTTCCCCCTCTCCTGGCTCCATCCCTCCGGTGCAGAGAAGACAGCTGCTGCAGGCTCACTGGGGCCAACCCACACGAGTCTGGGCTAGGGAGGCCACTGGCCTCCCAAAAGGGTCAGCTGATGCTTCGGTGTTGCCCAGGGCCTGTGCTTAGCTCCCTGTGTGCTGGCTCAGCCTGCTCCTGACCCGCTAGTGACAGAGTCCTGCTTGCAGGTCCAATCCAAGACTTGGACTCCTTACAGAGGAAAACAAAGAGCCCAGAAGAGTGACAGCCAAGCACTTGGGGTAAAGTCTTGCAGCAGCCTTGGCACAGAGGGAATGGTAACTCACAGGAATGCACCCAGCACCACCAGGGAAGAGAGAAGAGCCAGGTACCGCCCTTCTTGAGCCCAACACCAGTCCCTGCAGTCCATACACCTACACTTGCCATGCCACTTCCCTCTGGGAAGCTTTTGGGCACAAAGTCACAACCAGAGGCACAAACTGAGCCACTCACAGGAGAGAGTGCTCCTGTGGCCAGGCTCCTGCTAGACTCTTGACACCCCTTCCCTGTTCAAAGGAAGGATGTCCTCCCCAGCAAACTCCTGGGTCCTGGTGCTCCCTCTGCCTCCAATTATCAGTGCTTTCTTCTCAGGATAACATCATGCCCAGCTGCTTTCCCCTGCACTCCCTCACTGATCTCCTGGGGGAGGCAACGATTGGCCTCCACATGGCACCTTCTGCTTCTCAGCATTGGTAAACACCACAACCTACCAGTCCTTTCCTCCAGCTGCTGCTGACACCGTTATTCCTCAGTGGGGACTTTAAAGGCTGCCTGCCAGAGACCTCTAACCTCCTTAGCTGTCTCCTCCTAGACTCCGGGACAGGGTCTAGATGGCTGGAGGAAGCATGGATTTGCTGTGTCACCCCTGAATTCCAGCAGCTCTGGTTCACCCATGCAGCCAGATCGTGGCTTCCTGCAGCATTTCAGTTTCCCCTCTCAGGGATGTGTTGTGAATGTTTCTGGCCTGCAACCCAGCTCCTCTGCCCCCATCCCACTGAGTATTTGCCAGCACAAAAAGAAGAGTTGAATTCTGGTACACAGTGGCATCTCTTACTTCGCTCTCAAACCACATGCCTCATCCTTCACTTGCTTCACCTCCTTTGTGCTCAGCACCACACCAACAAGGAGAAGGGGCCTGTGGCTACTGCCCAGGCAAACAGCACACCCAAACACTCAGCTTGGGTCTGGCTGCCAGATCTACTCCAGGTTCTTTCCTTCTGTGCAGCAGCAGTGGGCCCAGCTACCACAGATGGGCATTCAGAAGTGTGCCAACAGGAGCACCTTGGCCCTGCTTTCCATGCAGCCTCTGGCCTCACTGCTCGCCGTCAGCCAGACTCTGTCCCACAGCTCCCATCTCTATGCCACATCCATCACAGGAATTCAGATGATTTTTCAGGCTCCTCCAGCAGCGTTTACACGGCATCCACAAAGCTCTTCCACTTCTTCTGACACCAGGCTCGGTCACAGTTCACAGTCTTACGAAGCAAACAAGGGGCCCAGAACCTGCTGTCAACTGTGTGCCAAGCAATACTTCTCCACATAACACCAAGCTGCCAGGGGGGATCTGGCTGTGCTTCTGCACTCCTCCACTGCAAAGATGGTCACATGAAGATGATGATCCCTTCTGCCTCCAAGCACAGAGTCATGCCTTGTATAAATCAGTTCAAATTGTGCTCACATCTTTCTAATCCAGGTACGAAATGGCAAATTTCCCTACTGGCTTTGTTTATCCCAATTTTCAAAGCTCCTGTTTTCATGTCCCACCTGCAACCCTTCCAGCTCCTTCTTCCAAAACTGCCTTTACACTCAAAGCTGCAGAATCCTCTTTCATCCTCCACCATCCCTCTGACTAATCCACATACCTCAGCCCTCCTTCTGGGCATACCCTGAGATCACAGACAGGCACTACCTTCATGCTCCCAGCTACTACTTCACTGGTTTCAGGAGAGAGGAGTTTGCTACACTTCTCATGCCCACTTCATTAAATCCTTCTGCTCCATCCCTCCCAGCTTCTCTGCTCTCCAGAGAAGTCCCCAGGCTAGAAGCATACAAGATGCAGCCAGGGCATCTTAGCAACTGTAGCTTAGGGGACTGCCTGGGCTTGGGGCAAAGATCTCTTAGGTTACTGCCACATCTTCTGGTACCAAATGCAAATACCCACAGATGGAAACCTGGCGCAGCAGCACTGAGAGACTGAACCCACAAAAATGCCCACAAAAATTACAGGTGCTTCCTACTGCTGAGATGGCTGGACTATCAAGTGTCTCAGCTTGGTAACAGGGATGTTACTCTCAGAAGACAGAAACCCACAGGCCTGTGGCCATCTACATCCAAGAGACACGTCTACTAGGCCAGAGCAGAAAGAAACAAAAGCTCCTATCTCCTGGAAGGGGTGGCATGAATACCTGCAGTAGTGAACTTTGCCACCGTTTGCTGCATGTGACATACTCAAGCCAGACACTGGCCCAAAGCATCCAGCTCGGGCACCAGGGCTGCAGTTCACAGCTGACCTAGCCACATCTGCTCCAGTCAAACAGCTCCAAGCTTTTTGCCCCAGACTCCCTGCCTGCCTCAGGCCACAGGCACTGGCTGGAGCCCTGCCAAAGAGAGGGCTGCCCATTTGAATCATAAACCAGAATCCAGTAAGCATCACCTTTAGTAAGCCTTTCTCCTCCATCAGGCACCCTGGTTTTTTTCAGCTATGATCTTGTGAAGCAGAAGGCTGCTTAGAGCCAAGCCAGCACCGGGGAAACCACCATTTCAAGGTCCTGAGAAGGTGCCTGTGAGAGCAGAAGGAAGCTTTGGTTGGGTGTGTGGGGGGTGATGCAAAGAGCAGGCTGTTTGCTGGGAAGCTGCTGCTGCTTGCCAGGAGGCAGTGGGGGAGGAGGCAGCAGATGTCTGCAGACAGCATTTGCTGAGAGCCTGCAGCACTCCAGCCCAGTGAGGGGAGGAAGGCAGCGGCTGGTGCCACTGCTGCTGCACTGTAATGGAACAGGACAAACACCACAGGGTCCACCAAGAAAGCTTATGTTGCTTTTCCCTCCAATAACCACTCCTTCAGCGATGGGAAGTGGGAGTCCTGGCACCTCAGCTAGGGTTACAGAAAGATTTCAGGATGACTCCTGAGAGACCTCAAAGGCAGGAGGAGAAATCCCTGTCATGAAAACTACAAGACCCTCTTGTCCTGGAAGCAGTGGCAGCTGCAAACCCCAGCACAGCTGTTGTGCTGGGGCCAAGTCTGTCTACAGGGCCTTGGCGAAGGCAGCGTGCCACAGCCCATGAGCTGCCTTTACTCCTGGCATTTGCAACAGCTGGACACTCACAGTAAGAGCCCAGACAAGTGCCTAAGGGTGGATGGACAGCAGAAGGAAGAAGAGAGACCAGTTCTGGCTGCGGCCTCCCGTTTTGAGCACTGGAGCCAAAAGGGTTCCCCTTTTGCCCCCCCCCCCCGCAAATGGAGGACGCTGAACAAGGCCACCAGCACCATGGCAGTGAGCCAGTGAACCCAATCCCAGCCGTGCTGCTTTTGTTGCAAGCATGAGTTGCCGGTGAGGCTCCAAGTCAGCCCACGTGGTTCTCATTTCCTGCCTCTGGGCAGGGGAGGTTGGCTTTCTCCCCATCCCACAGCAGTGAAGCTGACCAGAGGAGCTCTACAACCAGAAGCTACCTTGCAACTACCCCTCTCCCATGGGTTCTGTCCTGAACCTGAGATGTGGTCAGCCAAGCAGCATTGGGTCTGAAAAGTCATACAATCAAAGGAAGCAGCACCTTAGAAAATTGGTCCTTTGGCACCGGGACCCCCGAGGGCAGTAGCAGGTCCCAGGCAAACCATCCTACCATCCATCAGAGAGGATCCTGACCATCACCAGTGACTACAATACTCTCACTAAGTCGCTGCTCACACTGTTCAATGGGACTAGAAGACCCCCAGAAAAATTGGCATTTGCCCGTTTCAGACTGAGAGGAACTGACTTCACCCAGAGGAGTACCTTTGACTCATTCAGCGATAACATCCACAGGATTGTTCAGATCAAATCATGCAGTTCCTGGGTTCTCCCTACAGCATACTGAGATGCAGTCTGGCAGTTGGGTCCACTTGAGTCCTCTTAGAATAAAAATTAATTGATATGCAAATCAGACAAGGCATTAGACTAGTCCACTGGCAAAGAGCAATGCACAGATTCCTCACTGTTTCAATGCTACAATCCCAACTCCGCTTTTTGAGCCCAGGGTCAGCCATTAGCCATGGCTCACCACTGCAGGGAGGATCCCACAAACACACACCTTGTGTGCAAAAGAGAGCCTGGATGGCACGTGTTCTTGAGCCAGGTCCCAGCTTTGCCTCATCCCCTCCCTGATCATCAGCATGTCATGTCTGGCAGAAGCACTGCTCAGCTCTCACCTCAAGCTGAGCCACTTGCACACAATCCAAGTCAAAGTACAGGCACATCAATATCTGTGCCCAGTGGGGAGGCAAGGAGGTAGCACTAGAAGTAGGAGCATAACTTCCTGGAGTGTTTGCTACTGGGATTCTCCTATCAGTTTCCAAGAAAGATCAACTCTTTGCATACCCCTGGTAGCTTTTCCAAAAACACTGCAAACAGCCACAGGATAACCCACAGACAGGAACAGCCACAGATCAAACAGTGAAAGAGCAGCCACCCAATATGCTCAGGACCAGGTCTTGGAGGAAGGACAATGCCAAAACATGGCATTACTCTTGGATATGCCCAGTTCTCCTTTCTCCCCTTCCAATTAACTAACCACCAGCCACAGTTACCTTCTTCTGCAGTCCTATTTCAACCAGAGGCTGGGCAAAACAAGTAACTTCTCCATCTGGTTGCAGTGAGATGAATACAAGCTGGGTGTCATCACCCAGACAGGAATCAGCAGCCCTGAACAATGTCAACATTGTCCCTTCCCGGTGAAAGAGCTCGGAAAATGGCCCTGCCAGCATCGGCCTCAGAAACAGAAATCCCAGGGTGGCTAGTTTGCTTCACTGCTTTTAAACCCACTGTGGACCTTCATGGACCCCTCCAAGGGCCTGCAGGCTGCTACTGAGAATTCTGGGGAAAAGACTTACCAATGACAGACTATTATTTCAACAGCTTCAGAAAAATGCCTGGGGCCCTTAAACTATGGTGGAGAAAAGAAAAGGAATACTAAACCCTAATAATATAAGGAATATATTTTAATCAGACTAGGACTTTGTGGAATTACTTTTAATTAAAAAGCATAATAAACTAAATGATAAACATTTGCTACCAATAGCTGAGTCTCTGAATATTCTGAAATCACAAGGTGGGGTGAGAAGCAATTGCTTACTTAGCAGGTAAGGTCCTGACCACACAAGCAGGTGGAAAAATCACTCTTTTCACTAAAACAACACATCAGGACTAAAGTTATATCAAAATATTTGGAAACAGCTGGATACTTCTTTGCTGAAGCTCTGCTTTAGGCAAAGTAACTCTTAACAAGAAGACGCTTACAATTTCAACTTATGAAACTGACTTTTAAAGAGCAAAAACAGGTTTGGGTTTTGAAAAGGTTTTTATTTGCTTTGATTTATTTTTCTTTTTTTAAGAGAATGAGGAGCAAAAACCCACACTGAATTTTCCAGTGGAGGTGGGCACTCTAGGCAGATTGTTACTGAACCTCTGACCTGTGGATATGTTTTGGAAAGAGGGGTGCCACAGACTGAAGCACAGCCATGCTCCTGCACTTATCTGTGCTTCCTTTGGGTTTGTACTGCTCCTAAAGACAAAGACGACAAGCAGGGCTTGGTCTTTTCTTTCTTAGTGTCAAGTTCACATGAAACAGAATTTCCCACTGAAAATCTGGTAACTAATTAAAGAGAACAAAAATCATCCACTTCAACCATTCTAAACCATATATATGCAGATGGCATCACAGAAATAAATAACAATAAAGTATTTAACTATTTTTTCAGTAGTCTCCCCAGCAGCTTCCCACATGTTTTGAGCTCTGAGAATGAGCAGGGATAGAGAAGCTCATCACTGCAAGAAGCCAACAGGATGGCCACTCTCATAATTTCCAGGAGCAGAGTGAAGGTGCTTGGCCTCTCCTGTCAAATGTAATCTCAGCTTCTACACATGAGCCCCAAGAAAGGAAAGGGGACGTACCACTCATTTCTGAGGTGGAGGAGGGGACACTGGCATGAGGAGGTGCTTTTTCTCCTGCCCAAAATAGCAGAAAGCAGGGGATGGGTAGAGCAATGAAAAAAGGGAGTGTAGGGCACAATTCTGGTGCCCGCATTTCACTCTTAGGGCTACCAGGGCTGCACAGGCTGCCAAATCAAATAGCTATCCTGAGCCACGCTCCTGACAAGTGTAACAAGCAATGCCCTCAAAGCAGGACCAGAGTGAGGCTCCTTCCACCCAGAGCCATCACTGCCCATGTCTGATGCTCATCCACAATGACTGGCAGCAGCTGATGCCTATAGATTGCACAGAACCCTCTATCCCTCCCATTGGATAGAGGGTTCTACAGTCCTACAACTCCTCAGGCTGCTGTGTTTTCACACAAACCAGTTGGTTTTGGTCCAACCAAAACACCTATCCCAGTCTCCACAGATGTGTTTTCACCATTGGAAAGGGATCTGGGACACTGGGAGGACATGCAAGGAAGATGGCAAAGAGCAGCCTGTACCCTTAGTGCCTCTCCACACAGAACAAGTACAGAAGTACTTGTTGGGACATCCATGACATCACTGGTGGGCTCTCTTGAAGGAAATCAGACAAATTCAAGGGCAGACTTCCAGCACCTCACCAAGGGGCAGTTTATCCAAAACAGAGGGCTCCTTCCTCCCTTCTCAGCATCATCTTACAGAGGGAAGGCAGGTAAGACACCATTTATTTTGGGTCCCAGTTTCTCTTTCTGTAACGTGGTTTTTCATCCAAAGGGGGAAATTACGTAAGACTATCCCTCTTGGGTCAAACATTGTGTGGCAGCACCTGCATTCTTTGCCCTATGCCCACAACACCCTGCCTGGGCACCATGCTATCTCCGGATAAGGAAACCACCAGCACGGCACCTGGTGGCAATCCTTCCCCTGAGCCTTGGGGGACTGACACACAGCACATCCATGTAGCCTGCAACCACAGTAGAAATAAAACCACTGCCATTCAGAAAAAGCATAATTAACAAAGATTAAACAGACAGTGGCTATACTGGCATCTGGAGGGAAGACACAGACCACCACCTCCCTGCAGCAAAGGAGTCACTGCTTCCTGTGTCCATGGTGCATCCACCAAGTGCCCTGCAGGTCTTGCCCCCACTGTGCCCACTACGGGGAGGTGCACCAAGACCACTCACCCTGATCACTGAAAAGTGTATATACTACCATATATAAAATCCTTCCCGTGTTCTTTCCCAAGCTCATCTCGCCCTCTCTCAACTGGGACCCCCTCATAAAAGTAAGAAGAGACAGGCCTTTCCTGGCATTTCCTTTTTCTGAAAAGGCTGTAAAATTTTCCAAGCATAGCTAAAGCCAGAGCAAAGTTTGTCAGGAGCTCAGCTCGTTAGGCTGCTGCTCAAGGAGCCCCGCGGGAGGCACAGGCTGCGTAATTCAAAACATCTTGGACCCTGGAAAAGAAAATAAAAACCAGGCTGTGAGAATGAGGGGGGCAGCTCCAGCTCCAGTGTAACCCCTGCTCTGGGAGCACCCCAACTGCAGAGCGCAAGCAGAGCTAAAGCGCAGCAGAGGTGCTGCGGCCAGCCCAAGTGGAGCTGGCACCAGGCAGAGGAAATTCCAAGCCTGTTGCTTCTGGCAGCCACACCGGGCCCTGGCTAGAACCTCGGCAACCTGGAAACCAGCTACTCAGCAATTTTCTTGCCATCCAGAGGACTTGGTCTGAACCACAGTTTCACTTCACCCTCCCTGCCCAAGAGGCAGGGAACACCAGAGGGAAAGAAACATTTGCTCAAAAGCTGTCATGACCAAAGTCCCCCCAAACTGCTCTGAGAAGACAGTCTGGAGCTGCTGCTATTGCCCCCACTCCCTCGTTGCATCTGAGGGCAAGCAGTGCAGAGGAAACTTGCTTTGACTAGCCCTAGGTCTCCCTGATTCCTTTTGCTCCTTGCCAGAGGAAAGTTCAAATAAGGCTGCACAGAGGCAGGACACAGGCAGCTTTCAGCCTAGCCTAACTGCCACACTTGAGGCTTGCCTGTGGCCAGACCTGCTCCATTCAGGCCCTGTCTGGCCCAATCCTCTGCTACAGATCAGTGCCGGAATAAATCCTGCCAAGGAAGTGGTGAAAGCTCCAGTGCTGCAGGGGTTTCCACAGCCTTGGCCAGCTTGATGTTGACAAGACTTGACCAGAGATGCAGCCCTTCTGCCCAGTTACTAACCCTCAGAGCTCTCCATCCAGTTCCTCCCCACCCTGAGCAGGGAGACCTACAGTCTGGATTGCTGGGACCCTTGCCTTTTATAAGCCACCTTTTTATAGGCCAGCGTCCTTTCACAACTGCAGCCTTTCCAGAGGCCTGAAGCCTAGCACAGCAACAGAACAAAGCAACAGTCATTGTACCCACTGCTGGAGCCCCTGGCCATCTGAAGGAGAGTACAGCTCTCATACACATATATGTGCTGTTCATACACGGCTATTTAGCAGGATCTTTCTTCCAAAGAGTGTATTAAAATTTTACTTTCTATTAGGAAGGCAGCAATGCTTCAGTGTCCCTGCCTGAAGAACCACATAACTGATGCAGACCTGACCAGACAGGTACCATGCCTTGGGTGGCAAGACATGGAAGATCGCTCATGAAGCAAACTTCAGCAGGGGATACACTGCAAGCAGAGAGAAACAGGTTCCTAACATAAACCCTTAAGAGAAAGGTTGGTATGGCCCTCCAAATAAAGGCATAGCATTCTTGGAGAGCAGTATTTCTTCTGAACATGGGACAAGGACCACCATGTTCCTTGGAGTACCAGAAGCTCTACTCAGTAGCCAAGGACACAGTTTGCAACTCTGCTGTAATCACACATGTCATAGCTTTCTAACTTCAGCTGGGCAAATCTTGCTGGAAAACTCAAAGATGCACGGGGCATTGAAGATACTTCAAGAGAGGAATGCCTGACCTCCAGGTTCTCAGAGGAATAGAAAACCTTGCTTATGCCTTGAACAGGAGGCTGAGACGAGAGAGGCAACAGAGTACGAGTGATGAGTAGGAACTCGGAATCCTGGCTTCTGTCCCTAGCTCTATTCCCTTCCTGTCTTTGGTTAAGTCACTTCCTTTCACTTTTCCTGCCAGCCTCTATTTTGAAGGTAAAAAAAAGCAAGCCCTTGCTTCTGCAGAGTGCTTAAAACCTCTTCTGCCATGTGACAAGGCAAAAGATTGCTGTGGCCAGAGGCTGCAAGACACCCAGCATGCAGGAGCCACACTGCTCACACAAACCCCAGCAGAGCCTGGTATTTCCTGTGCTTACATTTTGAGAAGCACAGAGTCTGTAAAGTAAGTGCCACAGAGCATCTTCAACACAAAACATATCCTGGCCCATTTCTCTTCTCAGCCACAGGAGAAGGAGCTGAGCAAGGAAAAGGAAAGCTACTCAGCTGACCTGTGACAGAAAAAGCAGTGCAACTGAACACAGCATTGCTCTGGACAGCACACCTCGCAAGGAGGTGGCTGTTAAACCAGTAGCAGCAAGGATGGGGAAGATCCGGCAATACCTGAGGCAGCATTAAAAGGGGAAAAAAAACCCACAACAAAATAAAACTGAAAAAAAACTAACCCAACTAGCACCCTGAAGAGACACAATAGTGCAGATGTGCCTGAGGAGCACAGCCCTCCTGCTCCCTAACAGATCCATCCTGTGGCTTCCCACATACTTTGGGAAGAAAGAAGACAAGTAGGCATAGGCAGGAACAAGGAGCACTCTGTGGTTTTGCTCAGTATTTCAGTCCATCTCTCACTCAGGAGGAGCTCTGCTTTGCTTTCCAAGTCTCGCCCTCTCTGGCATGGATCACAAACCTGGCTTCTGGCCCAGGACTTGGCTCCAGCAGTGCTCATCACCAAACGGTGACGCCCCACCTCTGGGCACAGTGCATAGCACAGTCCTAAAGCCATCTTGAGACTGTTACCCCAGCATCAGAAGAGGCTTCCCATCATCGCCCAGCTGGGGTTCCAGGCATCCTGAGTTGCAGCTGAAAAACCCAACACTTAAACACAGCTCCAGCTCCTTGAGGGAAGAAAAACCCAGCATCAGAGTGCTGTTTGCCCTAGTGGCTCCAGCTGAAGCTCCAGACAAGGTGCCCACACTGGGGAAGTCCTGTCTCCCAAAGATGCCTAGGCATAGCTTAGCCTAGCCATAGTGTGTTCCTCTGCCTGGAGCTGCCCAGAAAGATGCAGCAGGATGATGCCAGGTGAAGGCATTGCCCTCCCATCACAGGCAGTGGCAAAGGGGCTGGAAACCACAGCCTGATGCATTCATCTGACAATTCAGCAAGGATAGCAGGAGATACAGGGAAGCCACCTGTGCCCAGACACCAGTAGCTGTCAAAGAACCAGACCACCTCTTCATAAAGAACTGAGCAAGTGGGAAGCAGGCATCATTGCACTGACTGTGCTCAGTAGGGACATGCACTCAGTGAGAGCAAGACAGGTTCCTATTTCTCTCTTCAGGGCACTGCAGCCCATTATCCTCACACTGGTTTCTG
Organism: Parus major; assembly: GCF_001522545.3. Taxonomy (NCBI): domain Eukaryota; kingdom Metazoa; phylum Chordata; class Aves; order Passeriformes; family Paridae; genus Parus; species Parus major. The sequence continues at coordinate 123,212 of NC_031792.1, forward strand.
CAGTGCAGGGTTGTAGCTGGCATCAAGGCAACCCTGTTTATTTCAGAGTCATATTGTCTTAGATGGCCCATCCCACACCTTGAAAGAGGGGCAGCAGCAGCACCAGATCCAGGCCCAAGCAAGCAGGACTTGAAGACAGTCAGGACCCCCAACAGCAGCACGCCCATTTCCAAGGCTTGGTACAGGCTTCAGATAGCCATGCCAAGACAACTCATGCTCTGTCTTCCTGCCACACCATGGCCCAGGCTGCCCTGGGGACCAACAAGCGCTGATCTGCAGGCCAAAGATGCAGGGAGAGAGCAGGACTCCCAACAATCTGCCTCTCCATAGCGTGGCTTTCTCTTAAATCAGAAGCAAGTGCCAGTGACACTAATGGCTTCCTCTACACTATCTCCTGCTGAGTATAACCCTATGGCAACTGCAAATGCCATCGCAAACTGGTCCAAATTAGAACAAAATTCATCACCCTCTCCGTCTTTGAGTTTCAAAGAAGATCAGTAGGAAGAAAAAGAAACCAGTTCTCTGTTCCCAGGAAGGGTCCAGTGCTAAGATGATGACCTGCAACAGGCACCACAGAAGAAGGAAGGGTGCCTCTCATCCAAGCCATGTGGTTTGGCTGGTGCTGCCTCCCCAGGAGAGGCTGATGAAGTACAAAATACAGCAACAGAGACCATGCCCTCCAAATCTCCAGTAACAGTTCCTGGGTACCTTCCACACAGCACTGCCAGAGACAGAGAAGAAAGGAAGCCAAACCAAAGCAGCAAAAACTGGCCCACTGGAAATCAGCACACAACTTCAAAACAGAAGTCGAGAAGAACTGATGAATATCACTGTAGCCATCCTGGCTATCTGCACCACACAGAGCTGCTGAAGATGCACAACTGAGAAGCAAAGAAGCCACCACACTTCCTAGGCCCCTTGCTCCAAGACAGGTGTATTCCACAGCTTCAGCTCTGTGAGAAACCTCATAAGGTAACTAAATCTCATGGAAACCAGCTACATAAAGTCAGAATCCACAGCTCCCACCACCCTCTGGAAACACGGGACCACACATGAGATCACCAGAAAATGCATTTTCCAGTCAACATCTTCTGGGAGGAAAGGAGAGCTGACTGGCACCAAGTCCTGACCTGCATTAGATTCTGATTTTCCAGAAGGGTCGTGCTGGCAATCCTCCTTGCACTTTGCTGATACAGCTTAAATAACACTGACAAAATATTGCTGCATCTGTACATATCACGATGATATCTCTACCCTGAATTATATTATATATCCATGCATCTACATACCACATTTCCTGTTAAGAATGTCAAAAGTAGTCAGACATAGCACAAGTCTCCTGTGTGCCCTCTCTCCCACCACCCACGCCCCTCCACCCCCCGTTCAGGGCACTGGCATGATGCTGGGTCTCAGCCAAAAGACTGCACGAGGAAAATGACATTTTCAGAGCAAGCTCTGGGCTTCTGCCTGGCTAAGGCTGTTGGGGGACAGCCGACCTCCCCGGGAGGAGGCAGTTACAGAAACTTAGGAGCAGGCTCACAGGTGGAAGAGACTGCTGATGCATTCTCAGAAAGGAACAGCAAACTTGTGCTTTTCCACATGGGACTTATTCTCCCAGAAGAGACCAATTTGAGAGCTCTGTCAGGCAGGGTATTTAAAACTCAATGGAGCCCTAAGGAATTAAGCGCTGAAAGCCAGCCTGTGCCACCTCCAGGAAATGACTAGACCTGAGCAGATTAAAACCCATTACAGGAGCACATCTGGACATCTGAGGAACACAGACATATCCTCAAGTGCTTTGACTGCTAAGAACTTTCCCTCCTAGCAGCAGCAAAGCCTGACGCAATCACCTGAGACAGGGCGAAGAAGCAAGGGCTGTTCTGATGCCACTTCTGAACTGGACACTGTACTGACAAGAGATGGGGGTGAAAGAGACAAAAAACAATCCCAGGACCCATCCTGGGACCCTGAAACCAGCTGAAGAGTAACAAAGAGCAATGCCTCTACAGCAGTAAGAAACAGCCACTGGTTGGGACACAGCTGATGCTCCCCAGAGAGGGAACCAAGAGCCTCCTTCCAGCTACCCCCTCCTTTCCACATCCATCCACACAGCAAGCGCTGAGAGAAGGGAAAGCACTCACAGTGTCCAGCTGGAGCAAACAGCAGGGGAAAGAAGAAAAAGCAAACTTTTTTTCCTCCCCAAAACAGCAAGTATGGAGGACATGATGCCAGCTGGGTTCACAACTTCATAGAAAAGTCAAAGGCTGAGTTGAGCTTGGACCTGAGAAACTCTAGGCCAGTATGAGCGAAGTCCACAGCTCGTGGGCTGGAGTTTGCCTGGAACTAAAGTGCAACTCCAGCACATCCTTGGCAGCTGCCCTGGAGCTGCGTGGCTGAGTGAGCTTGCCGTGTCTAGCTCTGTGATGGCCTAGTTGCTTAAAGAGGTCTGTCACCTCTGTCACACAGTGGCCAGAGAGCCACCTTCCAACAGCAACACAGTGAGATGCAAAAGAGCTTAAAAGTACAAAACACAACTATTTGACTTTCATCAACTGAACAAGTGTGGTTTCTAGTTTCTAAGTAGGCTTTCCTTTAGCTGTTTGCCTGTTTATTTCTTTCCGGTGGTAGGGATGTGGAAAGGGGAAATGCCCTTTCAGGGGGAGGGAGACTCAGTAATACCTACAACACTGCATCACAGAAAATACCATAAAATGGGCTTTCTAGGTAATGAAGAGGCAGGTCAGGGTGGTAAGGAGCAACCAATCCCACCACCTGCCCAGCCAAAATGGCAACACACACATTAAAAGACAAGCAAAAAGGTTCTTCAGCACTTAGATTATGTATGCTCTGGAAAAAGTCCCAACAGAGCAGACAGCTGTTGTAGAGACAGCACACTGATATGCTCATCTTTCCACCAAGGAGAATCAGGCAGCAACACTGACCTGGGCATTTTTGCACTTGCACCAGCCTTGGGTGTGTATTACACACCCGTGTGGTGGCAGCCAGCATTATCACAGGCACCACAGTCAAAGGAGGTCTTGATTCAGCACTAACATAGCCTTGCCAAGCGACCTTGGGCAAATCACTTCCTCGGTGACTCACTGCTCTTATCCCTCCTGCCACCAAAGTAGCAAAGCAAGGCACACACACAACCCATGTATGTGATTGATGGACGGAAGGAGCTGCATGTGATTACTGCACGCCTGGCATGAAACTGCATTTCAGCAGGGTAATGAGTGGTAGCCACATTCGCAGAACAGATCCTGCAGGTCAGGAGTGTGCAGCTAAGGCTCCTGTAGCATCATTCTGCAGCCAAAGGCGCATGGTTGTCCTCTGTGCCACGCCATCGGCAGCCCTTTGCCTGGCAGAGCCAGGACACAACCGTATGCTGCCACAGCCTGACACCCTGTCAAACAGAGCTGCCCCCAAGGCGTGCAGACGCTGCCGCACACAACAACACAACAGCCTGCCCTGTCATGTAGCATTACTTATGTGCTCAGATATGCATCCTTCTCGCATTTCTATTCCAGCAAGTGGTTGCTAGCAGAACGGGGCTGGAACAAGTTCACCACCTGCTAAAGACACGTCCCTAATACAATGCAGGGGAGGTTTCGTTACATCGGTTCCTTCCTGTGTGCAAGGAAAATACGTATGTATATGTGGTGCTTCTCTCAGTTTTCTTCCAAGCTGACCACATGCCTGATTTATCTCAACAGGGAACCGAAGCCTATCGAGTTGAACACTGCAAACAGAGGAGAGAGGTCTCCCCTGACAGTTAGGATGGGCCCTGACAGAAGCGTTTGTTTAAACCCCACGTGAAACGTGGCGAGTTCCCATTCTCCCTGGGGCTTTAACAGCACCGATAACGTCTTGCAAAATCCAGATCAGCTCCGGTAAAACCAGATGCAACACGAGTAAGTTCTTTGCACCTAAAGAAAAGCCCCAGTCGAGGCACTTTTGTCCTCGAGGAATCGCCTGCGGCCGCAGCAGCAATGGGTGACAAGGACGTGGGAAGAGAGGTCCGCGAGAAGTGCGAGCGAATCCGCAAGGGTCCCGCGGACCAGGGGCAATGTCCAAGGCAAACGGGGGCGCTGACAGCTCATCCCCAGCCGGCCGGACTCGGCGGGTAGGCCGAGCCGAGGCCGGCGTCGTCCCCCCGTCAAGTTATCGCCGCCCCCGGGAGCGGTGGTACGGCGGCTAGCCCGGAGTCTCCAGCTCGGACGGCGGCTCCTGGCCGCCCCTCCGGCCGGATGACAGCCCCGAGGCGGGCCCGGCTGCGCGGGGCAACGGGTCGGTGCGGGGGCGGCGCGGAGCCCCGGCTCCCCCCGGGCCGGAACAATGGACGGCAGCTGCCCGGGCCTGGCGGGGCACTCACCTCGGCGGCGGCGGAGCGGCTCAGGGTAGGCCGGGAGAGCCCGCCGGGGCG
>NC_031792.1:127964-205362 GCF_001522545.3 Parus major
GCGCGGCGGCCCGGGTGCGGGCGGGGGCGCCGTGGCGAGGGCGAGGCGCTGCGGGCCGAGTGCTCCTTTCTCCGCCGGAGCCTGAATAATCATTTGGAGAAACAGGATCATTCACTTTCCTCCGAGCCGGAGCCAGGCGCTGCCCTGTCAAAATAAAAGCCCCGCGCGCCGATTAACCGCTTCCTGGTCGCGGGCGCCCCGCCCGCCGCCCAGCGGCACCGCCCGCGACCGGCACTGCCGCCGGGGACCGGGACCGGCTCCGCCGCTCATTCCGCGCCTCCCGCGGCGGGCGGCCGGCGCCCCGCGAGTGGCCATCCAGGTGTCGCACACCCACGAGTCTCACAGACATGTACGCGATGGCACCACACGGGTCTCAGCACCGCCGGGACCTGCAGAATTGCATCCCGCTCCTCCCCGCGACAGCACGGGGGCTGCTCCTGCTGAGCATCATTCTGCCCTTTATCATCCGAAACACAGGCCTGCAAAACACCCATTCTGCTCAGGCTGACACCCCGCGTGTCCTGCTCTCGAGCTTCGCTGGGCCGGGGAGGTCCCACACCTGATCCCCTCTTTGCCGCATCGGAAGCCTACGCGGAAGCCTAGACTTCGATGATCCTTGTGGATCACTTCCATTTCAGGATGTTTTGTAATTTCTCCGCACAAGGCACAAGGACTGGGTCTAGCCCTTGAGATGAGCAGCATGCTATTATCTTTACCAACAAGTTTTCCAGGCATTAAGTACCCTCCTGCCCTGAAAGAGACTCCACAGACGGAAGCCGCACAGTGCACACGCATACCAGGCTGTGGAGACAGCCTGCCCGCTCCTGGACGATGCCACCAGCATCCTAACCAGGACGTGTCACCTTCCTGCCTGCAGCGCACCAATGGCCCAAGAATAGGGCTGGAGGGAGGGAGCACTTGGCAGCATCCCCAGGTAATGTAGGGACAAGCAACCCAGCTCCACTGACGGGAGGCAGCGACCTCGGTTGAAAATTAACCCAAGACGCGCCCCTCTGCTCACACCCGCAGCCCCCAAACCGGGGCGAAGGCGGGCACGGCGGCGGTGGGGGACGGGGATGCGGGACAAGGGTGCGGGTGTCAGCCCCCAAAACCGGGGGCGCGCGGCAGCGCCCCCTGCCGGGACGTGGGGAGATCTCCCGGTGGGGCGGGGCTCACGGGGCTCCGTTCCCCGTGGGCAGGCGGGGGGGACTGACGGCGGAACCCTGGACCCCCCCATTCCCCACGGGCAGAAGAGGGGCATGCGGTGGAGCCCTCCCGTTCCCCACGGGCAGGCGGTGCTGCAGCGAGGCCCAGCGAAGCGCGCCGAAGGAGGGAGGGAACGAGGGAGGGAGAAGCGCCGGCTGGTTCCAACCCCAACTGGAAGGACACGACATTAATTTTGCAGGCGCCTCTTTGGCAGCTGGCGCAGGGTGGCTTCACCCGTTTGCAGAAGTGCCTGTGGAAAACACCCGAGGCAGAAGCAGGCGGAAGGGGCGAGTCGCGCATGTTCTGGGTTGTAGGTCGGGGGGCGGAAATCTGCACGAGTGGGCAGGCACTAGGAATTCCTTTGCATCGAACATAGTTCGCTTACACTAACCACCCAAGGGAGATATACCCCTCCAGAGGAGTGCTGAGGCCATACATCTCCCTGCCCCTCTGATGAACTCCCAAGTGCCTCATCAGCAAGCAGTGACATATTTTCACACTTCCATCCCTCCCAGTAGCAGCACTGGGCTCATGTCCCTGCAGGCAGCATGCACAGGCACAGTGGGTTAAAAACGGTGCCCACCCACCACTCTTTGGCATGACAGCCCAGTGCCAGAGGCAGACAGGCAGATGTGGTGCATAGGGGACACATGGAACCACCTGTCTTCTGGATCCTCTGGCTACCTCTCTCTTCCCGTTCATTCCCTGCAACTTTCTGGGCTTTCTACATCACAGCCCTTCACATCTCTCCCAGCCTGTGCACATGAAAGTGGCAAAGTAAGACTGGGAAAGGTCAGCAAGAGGACCAGCCACTGCTGGTTCATCAGAGCCTGCTGGTTTTAGAGCTTCTACCTTTAACTAAGATCTGCCAGGCTAGCTACCCTCCCTGCACTTGATGATGACTCCCAGTCTCCCCTTTCCTCCTCTATAATTATGCCCATGCTAGGAGAGACAAAATAGGGGAAGAGATGGTGAAGCAGATTTCTTGAAGCTCCTCAAAGCCTCTCTCTGCCAAAGCCACCACCACCATGGCAGCAGCTCATCCCAGGAGCTGCCTGGTACAGCAGCACCTTTGCAAGCCTCAGCCGCAATGCCCAGACTTGGCTGTTACCTGTTCCTCCCTTGCATGGGGTTTTCCTGCCTTTGGACCACAAAACTTACATACAACATACAAAACAGAAAAGTCTCCCAAACTAGTTAGGGACCAAGAGGGAACCATCCATGACAGTGCCTCCACCCTTCCCTGAGAAGAATTGGGACTGACTACCCAGAAGCTCCTGACACATCCTACACCTCTGTGGGATGTAGAGAATACAGGGCTACAGGATCCCAAGGACTGGCCTTGTCATCTCATGCTTTGCCAACAAGGATGTGTGGAGTAGACAGAAGCTGGTCCTAAGCTATGTCCAAGGCTCTGGGACTTGTTCATTCCCACTAACTCTCCAGAACACCAGCCCTAAGCTCAGACTTCACAAGACTGCTGTGGGCAAGGTCCTCATTATACTTATGAATATGATTAATTAGGTGCAAGTAACTGTGCTGGAATTAATTGAGACTCACATTTAGCTGGGGCTGCCTCTTTGCAAAGCATTTCCCCAGTGGATCACTCCAGCAGATTCCCAGCAGAGGCCCCAGCAGAGATAGAAGAGTCCAGACAAATTGTGCTGAAGGAAATGAGTCTGGGGCTGTGAAATGCTTGTTTTGGGAGCAGCTCTCTGTTTTCCTGATCCATGTAGCTATGGAGCAGGGAGCTGGTGGCAGTCTAGCATTAAACCCACAGACCTGGCACACAGATTCATCCTATATTCTCCCACAGAAAGGCAGTGGTCCAGCAAGAAGATGGAAGAGGCTACATTGCTACTGCTGAGGTAGACTCAGCCTAAAAACATATCTTCATCTCTTCCCATGCTGCTCTCAGTCCTGTCCATCCCTATGCAGACTCCTGGCCAGCGTCCTTTTCCTCTGCTCAGACATTAGTACAGTTTCAACCCCATAGTTTCAAAAGTCCCTGATGTGCCTCCCTTGTGATCTCCCTTGGACTGCATTGCAAAGTCCAATCCAACTTCTGTTTTGGTGGTACTGCAAAGCCATTTCTCAGGGAAAAGTGAAAAAAGCCAGCCTAGGAGACACCCCAGGTCTGCACCCAACCCTGCAGTTAGCTGGGGAAGAATGGGTTCCCTCATTTCATGCTCACTGGAGTTTCAGCAGGGCAGCCACCAGCAGCAGGCCACTGCAAGGAGCCTGCACTACCTCTGCTACTGCTGCCTAGGCAGCTGCCTAGGCAGCCTGTGCCATTGTCTAGATGGACCTGGACGGAATCACAAGTGCACAGTTTGGTCTCTCCTTTTAAACAGGATTACCTTTCCTTATTAACTATCACATCTTCAGCAGACGAAGACTGTTTGGACACTGCAGTTGAAAGAAACTTGGAAGCTCAAAGACAGCACTGAAACAACGCAGCCAAGCCAGAGTCTCCTGTTCAGCATCCTTACGCTAGAGCTGAACACTGGCCCCCTCCATATGCTGGTATTTTCCTTTGCTGCAGTCCTAAAGGCAAAGCACAGCCTGCGCTGAGGTACTGAGGGAGAATTTAATCAAACCGAGACATCCTCTTTTCAGATGAAAATACTCTGCTGCAGCTACAGCATGGCTGACAGACCATCACCTAGCAAAGACAAACTCCTGACATGGATCCAGGATCACAATGACACCAAGACTCAGCATCCTCGATGCCTTGCTATTGCTCTGATGCCTGATTCATTCCCAATGCCTGTATGGGTGCAGGCAGGATGCAGCTCTTCAAGCCTTCTCCCCTTCTTGTTACTCCTCTACATCCTGAATGCCAGCCTTATCCTCGCAACACCTTAGATGCTCACTGTAACCCTAGGGAAATCATCTCAGGTCCACATAGTCCCGATGCTGGAATCCTGGCATGGAGTATGAGCTTCGCTCCTACCACAGCTGCCTAGCCTCAGATGGCCTTTGCTATCTGCTCTAGTGTATTTGGACTGCTCTACGTGGGGCCCTGCGTGGCTGTCCCTGGTCTTGGGACACCGCTGCTGTCCAGGGCAGGCCCTGCAAAGCAGCAAACAGCGAAAAGGCTGAGGTTTACAGGCGCCGGAGGTGCGAGGGAACTTCTGCCCCTGCCAACCGCTAGGGCCAGGAGAGCCGGAGCCCACCGGGCAGTCTGCGGGGTCGGGCACCGCACCCGCTGCCGGCGCCTGCAGAGGGGGCGCGAAGGGTTAAAGCGTTTGGCGAGGCCACCAGCGCGATAAAAGCAGCCATCGGGGGAGCCAGCGCCTCCCACCGCCCCCGGGGTCGGACGGGCGGGAGCAGGCGGGTGGCGGCGGCGGGGACTCTTATCCTGATACGGCGCCTTCCGCCGAGCGCGGCTCTGGAAATCCTGAGCGGCGGGACTGGCTCCGCGGCCGCGGCACTCGGCGGCACAAAGCACGCAGAGCCCTCGCTCAAAAACCAGGCGGGAGGCAGCGGGAGGCCGGGGGCAGCCGGGGTCTCGGCAGGGATGCGGGGCTTTCCGCTGCCGGCGGGATCTCCCATCCGAGGGCATCCCGCCCGGCCACAGAGGCAGAAGCAGCCTCCGCACGGGCAGCGCGGGATCCCGCGCCTGCTGGAACAGGCCGGCGGCTCCCGGAACTCCGCCGCCGCTGACTGGGGCTGTGCGCCGCCCCGGTCCCTGCCTGGCACGGCGGGACCCCCGGGCACACACCGGGCGCACGTGCGCAGGCAAACGCCCTCCGCGGACGGGCAGATCATCATGCAGATGTGTCCAGGATGGGTGTTGGCAACCGTGCCGGGGCAGACACACGTTCTGCAGGCACGCACGAGCATGTGAAACCACAAACAGCAGGAACAGAGCACGGCACATGGGCGCCAGCCCTACAAGCAATCTGTGGTGTGCATGGAATAACGAGATAGTCAAGGACGGTGCAAGAACTACTTTTGCTGTCACTGCTACTACGGTCTTACAATAAAGCTGAACTAGAAACAGAGCAATCCCTCCCTTTGATTTATTTACTCAGTGCTTTTATCTCCAGAGGATGCCTGGAAGCCTGGTCACTGCAAACGTGCAAGCCTGTGCCAATGAGATGCAGAACAGAGATCAGGAGAGTTTTCAGAAAGGTCACAGGCCTGTCACAAATCCAGTTCTATGTAATGTCTCTATTAGTAATTGGGGTCGCTTGAAATGACCGCTCTGTAAACTGGGTCATAACAGGAAAAGTTAGCAAGCTGCTGCCTTGTGCCATCTGCCAGCATGACAAGGACTTGTTTTGATGGTAGCTCTGGACTACCACTTGAGAGCCCAATTATTCCCCCATACAGTCTGTGTTCCAAAGACAGTCATGTGCATCTTGTGTGCAATGCCTCAACCACACAAATCTATAGCTTGGGGAAGAACCTCTCCCACAACATCTCAGGGGCAGACCTGTTTTTCAGGGAAACAGGGTGTATTCCCTGGCACAAAGGCCTAATGCAGCCCCATTCACCTGCATCAACACTTAGCTGCCAGGCTAGGCCCATGAGCCCTGCTTGTTCCGGCAAGGATGACCATCTGAGTGAAGCCACAGGCTCTACCTGTGTGTTTCCTAGGTTTTCACCTGGTCCTGTTTCATCTGTACTTCTGTCTCCCAAACCACGTGTACATTTACACAGGTCTGATGGTACTCCCAGGCCAAAAGTGCTGAGCACCTCGTCCAAACGCTACAAGGACTATACAGAATTTGGGACAAGAAAAAGGTCCTTCTTGTCAAGACCACCCCACCCTTGAGCAGCTACTTATTACTTGCATTTCTGTTCAGTGTCCTCTCGTATTCCAGCTATGTCCACGTTCTCTGACAACCTGCCGTTTGCATGCAGCCCTGCAGACTGAGAGGAACTCTCGAACCCCTGCCTGCCCTTGCCACAGTGCCCAGCACGGTGAGCTCGGTCCTGAAGACTGGTTGCCTTTCCCCAAGCTCCTCCTGTCCAGTGTCAGGGTCATTGAACATTCGCGCTAGTACCTGCCGCCCTTACACAGAAGGGCGGCTGCTCCAACCTTGAGAGCATTCGTGCATCCCTCGCTGCGTGTGCACAGGGATGGAGAGGGCACAGGGAGGATACAAGAAGGGCTCCCCGCCAAGGAAGGAGCTGCTTTGGGCGCACCGCCCGCTGCCCGCCCCCGCCGGGCCGGGGGGACCCTCCCGGGGACACGCGGCCGGGGCCCAGTGGCGCCGCCTGGCGGACGCGAGGGGCACCGCCGCTGCCGCGGGCTCCCCCGGCGGGCGGGGCAGGGCGGACACGTCCCGGCCCTTCCACGGGGCTCTGCGGGGCGGCTCTCGCCGCAGCCAGCTTGTCCTTCTATACTCCTGATGCCGAGAGGCAGCACTAGAGCTGGGACACTAGAAAAAACGTTGCTTTCTTTTATTTTTCCCATTTCTGCTTCTGATGATATAAAGGAGATGCAGCTATCTCGGAGGCTGTGCATGACAGAAGAGCAGCGTGTGCACAGCAGAAGGGGATGTTTCAATTAACATCAAAAGGAGAAACCATGGCACTGGCAACAAATGCCAAATGGGGTTTTAACACCCAGGTGTAGAAGCAAGGAAATGGATTTCTACAGGATGCAGTATTATCTTTGTCTCTGCGCTAGAATACGAGGAGCTAAACAAACCCTCCAATCCCCACTAGCAGCAGCAGCACACAGCTGGCCCTTCAATCACAGAATCAGCTGGGTTGGAAAAGACCTGAGATCACCGACTCCAACCTAGGACCAAACACCACTATGTCAACTTGACCATGGCACTAAGTGCCATGTCTTGTCTTTTCTTAAACACCTTCAGGGATGGTGACTCCACCACCTCCCTAGGCAGTCCATTCACCCTTTGAAGTCTAATCATCCTTTATCTGAAGAAATTCTTTCTAACGTCCAACCTAAACATCCCCTTGTGCTGCTTAAGACTACATCACTTAAGACCGCTAGATGTTTCTTTCCTGCATAGATGACCCTTCTTGAATACCTATGTAACAGGTACCTTAACACACTTTACCACTGCCCTCTCTGAGTCATGGACACTAAGAGCCAAGTGATGTCTTTGGTGGGAAGCAATGCCAGAGCTGCAGGACAGCTGTGTGTCTGGCCATAGGTAGCAAGATCAACATCCACCCATTTGCATCACTGCTGACTTGTTGGATTTTGGGGGACTTGAACCAGGATGCCTGATTGTTCCTTCCACACGAGACCACAGATGGTAATACACTTCAGTAGCAGACCCCTGATCATACTGCTGCTAAATCATGCTCAAGAATTTTAGACTAACTAATCCCTTCTGTATGCAGTCCCGTGTTGTACTGTTCAGTCCATTTTCTTTCTGCTCTTTGCATGTACTCCACACTTGCAGAGACTCTCAGACAGGACCCACTCTACACATTGTGCAACTCATACAAAATCTCAAACCTCACTCTCCTTTTGAATGGAGGAAGTTGTATTGAGTGCCTACACAGCATCTATTACATAGTTTGTACCAAATGCAGTACGGTCCCCCATGAGATGTCTTTTCTGGTTCCAGTTGGATATTCTGCCTCTTTAGAAACCTGGGCTCCAGTTAATAATGACCATTTGGTTACTTCTCACATTTTGGAGCTGGTGCAACATTCTGACAGAGTCTTAGGTACTGGGGATGTCCTGGGGACTGGTAGGGCTGCCCTGCTATCCTCCACCAGGTCAAGCCAAGCTGCAGTTTTCCCTGCTGGGATATTGCATCCAGGTAAAGAATGGCAGGTGTGTGCAGGAGCTGCTGGCACCACCTGTGGCTCATTGTACCACTGGCCTTGCAGAAAAAAGGTGGGTGGGCCTTTACTCCTGGGAGCCGTCTCTTCTCACTGTACCTCCTGAGAGCTGGAGATGCTGACCTGAGGTGTGTTCTCTTTTGTCCCTTACAGCACAATGCAAATCCACATTTGCATCATGCTGCTGAAGCATCCTCTCCCTGTCATGAAATATTCATGCCCACCTCCAAAAGGGTCCAGCACAGCAAATCCGTGTGTCCCTCTGCAGACAGGCAATCTGTGCTGTAGAGTATGGCCATGGGCTTTGCTGTGAGGTCAAGCCAGATCCAGACAGCTGATCTCTGTCTTTGAGGAAATAAAACAGAGATGAAAAGAAGTAGCAAAACCCCAGGAGGTACTTTTGCGATTTAACCCTTTCCAGGCTGAAAAGCACTGGCAGATAGTTTGCAGCAAGCAGCCTAAGCAGTGCAGGAGAGATGGGTCTAGAGAGTATTCCAAATGCTGAAGTCCTTTCTCTGGCTGGAAAGATTGTTCCCGAGCCATCAGAGATTGGCTTTGTCACACATGGTAGAAGCTTCTAGCAACTTCTCATAGAAGCCACCCCTGTGGTTCCCCTCCCAAAAAAACCAGGCTGTGTTAAACCAACACACTTGAAAGGTTTCCTGCCTGTTTCTGTGGGAAAGCTGGTGCAGTGACTGCTGTGTGGTTGTGAGGCAGGCAGGAGATGCTGCTCTAGGCTCTCGACTGTCACCTTCTTGCTGTCTTTTTTTTTGTTCAGAAAATTTGTGCTTTGGGCCTTACAGATTAAGAGCATGCACAGAACGCTGCAAACAATTACAATGACATATTTTAATGAATTGACATTTGTTCACTTCTTTGCTCCTTAAGTAATTGTGCCATGATGTTTTCCAGTACAGCACATTTACTTAAATTGAACAAGAGGTTGCATTTGAAGGAGAAAAGGACAGTGGCAGAGGGGAGGAGCAAGATTTCAGCAAGGGAACCTGTGGAGGACTACGGCTCTGGAATATAATCTAAACTGCTACACTTTTCTTGGACATGAATTGGAGTGGGAGGTGTTTGTTACTGCCAGTGCAGTTTTCTTCATACCCAGTTCTTCCACACAAGGTTGAATCGTTAAGCGTTGACAGTGCATCTGTTAAGATTGGCTCTAGACACCAAATGTTCTTGAAAATAAAAGAAGCATGTGCTTGCCCTTCATCTTCCTAGCCATTTAGTTCCCAGTTCCATGGAGAAAAGCCACACGGAGCAGCCCACATGCACACAGATGGCCTAAGATTGGCCACGTAAAGGACTCCTCTGTGTGAAAGGCGCAGCAGGCTGAGGAACAAGAAGTTCCCTGAGGATGATATCAGTCTTTCTTCTATTGACAATATAAGGCTTCAAGTAAAAGTCCCATAGAAGATCTCCAAGAGCTCTTCCTAATATTTAATTTTCCTCTCCCAGTTTGTGTTTTCTTTTTACAACTGCATTTCTGTCCTACCACCCATGGCAGCTACCTTGCACTTAGAGCACACAGTCAGCCTGCTTCCTTAGAAAGAGCACTGGGATCACCACAGATCACAAGCACTAGGAGAGGACTTCCCACTATAGACAGGAATACAATCTTCCTCCAAGGTCACAAACTCTGTTAGTCAAAGGAAGGAAAAAGAAACAGAAAGGCCAAGGCAGCCTTCCCACTTGACTCCCTTTAATTAGTAACCATCTGGTTTTGAGAAGAGCTGTCAGCCAATGTAGAGCATTTGGCAAGCTTCCTCAGCGGCTGCTGTCCTAACGTCAATTCTTCTTGGAAATGCTTTAAGCCCCAAGATGCCAAGAGGAAATGAAAAACAAAAGAGAGGGCACAAGAGTGAAAAGGAAGAACAAGGATGCAGTATAGCCCAGCAGACAGAGTGAGACATTACCCAGTTTTACTTCTAGATCAGGGAGCAAACTACAAACACTGCTGGCCATCCGATAGCTGGGAAAAATTCCACCCAGCCAGCCACCTGGAAGGAACTGCAATACTTCAAGAACCATTCTCAAACAAGCAATTACAAAACCCTCAACATTTTCCAGGAGTCTCACTGCTCAACTCAGTCTTCTGTCCAAACTCCAACTTTAACAGCGACCTTCTATCTTCCAGATTTCCTTGCCTCACTTTAATTTCTTTGTCCCAGCTACTGTGCAATGACACTGTGTATTTACATGTGCTGCTCCAGCAGGGTGTTCATCCACTAGCAGAGGCATGGGCAATTTTACAAATCAAATTCATCATGCTTAGCACTTTGTCAGATTTTGCCCTGATTCTGCCTGATGCCATGCTCTGCTTGAATAGAGGGGTGCTGCTGCTCTCGACCAAGAAACCCATGGGTGCAAAGGGAGCGCTCCACCTAACTTTGGATGGCATCAGTGTTGTGCACAAGTCCTCAGGCATAATCTGACAGCACGAGGCCTTTTGGTCTTTGCAGGGAAATATCCACACTGGTAGCAAAGCTAGGCAGCAGGAGCTGGGCTGCAGCATTCTTGCGAGTGCTGCCTCCCTCATTAAGATGCTTTTAGATTACTCCTTCCTGACTGTAGGACATCATGTATGAGTTAGAGGTTTGCATACTTGCTCCTCCTGACCCTTGTGAGTCCCCAGCACATTGCAAATTACATTTTGAACAGTTCCCTTAAGTTCTGTGTGCAGACAACCTTCTTCTCACTTCTGCAGAAGAGCAGAATTATTCTCTTCTCTCTTAAATAGCATCATACACACACAGACCACTACCTTCTTTCCTCACAGGTGCATCCAAATTCTGCAGCATCCTCTTGTAAGCAGGTGCATCACACTCACCTACACTCACAGCCCCTCTACTCATTCCCACCCCACCTCCCATACAGTGCCTGGGTTTCCCACAAGGCATGTGTAGCAGCCAGCCCCTTTCCACAGACTGTGGTAATGGGGTTCTGGGACAGTTGAAGGAGCAGAGGATCCCCCTGTTAAATACATTAGTGCCAAGCCACACAGAGGGAACTTATTTCCACATGCATTTCTGCAGACCTCTCCCATGTGGCAAGCGAGACGAAGACCCAAACATGGGAGGTCCTCCCGCCATGCCTGCCCTGACAGAGAAGCAGAGCTGTAATTTCATAGGTTTCTGACCAGTAAGAGAAAAGCAAGCATAAAATTCCATATAAAAGCATGCAAAACCACCAGGGATCTGCACCTCATTAGCCATCTGACATGTTTCGAGAAGGGCAGATGAGGAGGAGGTTTCAGCTGCCCTGATCTGCACGGAGCAGTGGGATATCCTCACTTGCTGTCCCAGGAGCTGCACTAGATTTGTTCTTGGCTAGAATGCCCACTGCTGATGGGGCAGCAGGAGTTCAAGAACAGTCTCACATCCACTTCTTGTCTGAGGGAGTGCCTAGACAGGCCAGAGAGAAGCATACATGGGTGATCAGACCTGGACTACCTGTTCTTGCCACTGCCAGTTTACACCAAGAAACCAAATGTGTTGTGGATACTATTCCTCCTTTTCCCAGCCTTGGGAAGTTTCCTTGACACTTTGTGCTCTATTCAAAGCCATGGGAGCCTCTGCACAAACTTCCCTCTTGCATGCCTCTCCTCCAAAGCCTGTCTTCCTTGTTGATTAGCATTATGCAGAGTGCCCAACTGCCAATGTGACTTCAGGAAGAAATCTATCTATTTCTCCCCTTCAGCTCTTAATTAACATGTGGACTCTAATTACATTTCCCATTGCCATGACAAAATATGTCTCTATCCTCCACTTGCCCCCCCTAAGATCATTATAAGAGCTCTTAATAATAATCACCATCATCTGTCTACTCTGAGAGCAAGGCACGGGGGCACCTGCTCCATCTTCCCAAGTTACCCTATCCCACCTAGCCCTGGGTCACTTAGTCCTTGCAGAGCCACATGCTCTGGTCCTGTGCCAGTAAGGAGGGGGAGAAGCAGTGCTAACATGTTGGCATGACACACTGCCAGGGCTGGATAGCGCCTGAAGGCTTTGGCTGCAGTGAAAGACATTACAATTCAAAGATGGACACAGAAAACAAGTCAGTTTAGGGGGGTATGAGGGATTTCCTTGTTTTCAAAAGTAAGAATGGACCACCCTCCTGCTGAAGCTATATCCTTCCTGTCCATACAAAGCACAGCAAACCCTGCTAGGGAGCTTTGCAGTAACTCTCAGCTGGCTCATAGATCTAGGCAGTAAAAAAACAGGAAAACTTTCTAATAGACCTCCCAACTCTCATTGATTCAGCCACTAGAAAAGCAATCACCTTAGTAAATCACAAAGCATCCATTTTCTGGCAGAAAGTGAAAACTGAGGAGGAATCCCTATCCATCTTGATGGGAGCAGGCAAGAAGTGGATACAATGCACCCAAGAATGGACCTGGTGCAGTCAGGTTTTCACTAAACTTAGGCATTTGTCTGAAGGTAACTCAAACCACTACCACTCTTCTCACAAATATGGGAACCTCACTCAGATGCAATCTGTCACAGTGGGGAGACTGAGTCCTACACTACATCAGCTTGTGTTTGCAAACTCAAAATCAGAACCAGCTCTCAGACTGGCTATTTTATCTGAATGTGCAAAATTCACCAGGCTGCTGGTGGCTTTGTCCACTTACAGAGATCTGGAAAATGAGATTTTCTGTAGTTGTTACTTCACCCCTCAGGCCTTCAGTGCTTCTTGATAACAATCTCTATCCCTCCCAGAGGCAAACCATAAGGTAATACGGAAGTGAATACCAACCTATGCAATGTTTGCAGGCAGACAGAAGACAGAGAGCTGCCCACCTCTTCCATTGCTGAGTTCTGAACAATTAGCAATACCTCACAGAGCAGACATGGCATCCAGCTCTGGGGACAGACAGTAAGGACAGCACTGAGGTGACCGCAACACAAAAAGAATACATGAACAACTGCAAGTATGGCCCAGATACAGTCCACAAGGTAAAGACTGCACAATCCAAATGTACAGCTAAGTGCATCATGCATAGCTTGAACAGAAAGAAGAGCTCCCTGCAGAGCTCCGTGCAAGGGCTTGGAAGCTCCAAGCATGCCATGAGTACAGACAGTGTGTCCACTCTTGCAGAAAACCTTATTCCTCCTCATAAGTGTGGCAGAAGGGAGACAATGTCCCTTTAAATGTGACTAAAGTGTTGTCAATGGATCTGCCATGGCAGAGGAGTTAATCCCCGCCCCCCCCCCAGCCCCTCTCAGCCACTGTGATGGGATAATTAGATGCGAGGGCTCACCACAGATGATGCTCCAGTTGCTTAGCAACTAATGGTTTCCATAGAAACAGCAAAGCACAGCCTTCAGAGCAGCAAGTGAGCAGTGCAGCAGGGCAGGGAAAGATGCCTTAAACTCCTGCACTGATCCTTTCCTCTAGAATCATTCAGAGGCCTAGAGGTATTAGGGGAATGAGAAGGGGGTGCCTTAAAGATACAATATCCCTGTTTCAAGCAGAGTATGATTCCAGCATCAATTCTTGCACCTGGGGTCTGAGAGGGAAACACAGGAAAACACACACACAAATATATTTGCATTTTTAACACTGTCACAAAAGCATCCAGCCTGGCACTGAACCAGCAGGCAAAGGGGGTTTACTCTTGATTTTGCAGCTTCACAATACACACGAAAGTGACTATAAAGCCTGGAGAGCTTCACCAGAATAACAGAGGTCAGATTAATTAACCTTTACTCAAGACTGTCATCTGGTACTTCCTTCAACATGACCAATTCCTATTGCTTTATTCTCCTGCTCCTTTCACTGAGTCAGCATACCATGGTTTCTGAACATCACTGCCAAGTCCTGCAGCACCTGCACTAAATACCATGCATGTGCTGTGCAGCTGCACAGCTGCAAGGCGAGATCCTATCATCTTGTAAGCTGAGCAGAGACAAGTTCTGTTTGTATTTTGCTAAGAGAGCTCTGGGACACTGAGATGGGGGTGTAGATTCAGTACTACGTAGTCTGCACCAGGCCAGGGATGGGCTGCATCACTGCCTACTTGCAAATGACAGCCGTATGTGTTAAAGATTTGCAAACCTCTCCAGGCCTGATGGCACAGAAGGAAGTAAAGAAACTCATTGCAAAAACAAGCCCTGCTTTCTTCTCCTCTCCATCCAGCCTCACACTTGTGACACAATCCCTTTCAGAGAGAGCAAGTGGCCTGTGCCTTGTGCACTGGCTGAGGCACCCAAATTCACTGCTTTTCTCCTCCTTGCTTGGCAGGAGACTAGCAGTATGCACTCCACTCTGCATGTGCCATCTCTTCTTGGCAAAGAAATGGAGAACAGGGTGGACCCCTCTGTCCCCAGGGCAGTAGCTGTGGCAGAAGGTGGCATGTACTGCTGGCATTGAGCAGCCAGGCTGGACTCTGGAACCCCTGCACGCATTAGTCAAAGCCACTGAATCCCAGACGCTGTGTCTCCTTCCCCCTGTCGCTGCAGTGTTACCTCACCCTACCCACAAACCTGGGGATGCCGGTTGAAACACCCAGGACGGTGGAGCACCCCATTGGCCAATTCAGGCACAAGCCAGGTCTCCTTCCTGGAGTCCTGTCCTGACCCACTCAGCACTTCAGGAAGGTACCAGAGAAGAGACACTAAAAAACTTGTGGGCCATTTCAGACTCTGTCCCCTATGGCTTTCAAAGTAGGAAATCAAAGGGAAATGATGTGCTTTGTTCCACAGGGGAGCGGCAGGAAAGGTGAGCAGAAACGAGCCTGGCGGAACCGGTCGCTTCAGTCGTCTGCTAGCTCACCTTTGAAGTGATTTTTAAAATCACGGAGGAGGGGCAGATACGAGTTCAGCTCTTTTACTGCAACTTCACAGAATTTGAAGACATGGAGGGTAAGAGGCCACCTTTCCCCCACCAGAAAAATAGTGTATCCATTCAGAGAGAAGAGAATACAGCTAATAAAATAGGCTGCAATGCTCATCAAGTAGATCTGCAGTGTTCTCACATCCTGAGGGGCCTATGAACAGCTACAGTGACAGCAGCATCTACCAGTGGAACCATCAAAGACACGTTAGTCATTCACAGGAGTAACTGGGCATCCTGACTCAGCCCCAGGTCCTGTGCCAGTGGAGCAAGCATCTCTCACCAGTCAAAGCCTTCTCTCTGTCTCATATTCCCCATCATTGAGCCTGCCCATACTTTCCCTGCTGCCTGTCTTTAACAGAAAGGATTGTTTCTAACTCCAGCCCACGCAAATCCTGGGAGCTCTGTTTCTATTACACAGCATCAGCTATTTACTGCAGCACAAGGAATTGAAGCAATGCCAACAGAACAGGAGTGGCCTGGTGTGATGATAAACCAGGCATCTACGGCACAACCTGTCCTAGGAAGAGGGGAAAAAGGAAGAGGGGATAAAGGATCACTTACTTAATTGGCAATTAATCTCAGTTCTGCTACAGGGGGAAAAAATTATATAAACCCCACAGTTGCTTGGCATGACCAGTGTCCTCGAGGGTCCCCAGAAATCTGCTGAGCTTGCTTCCAAACAAATGCCATGGCTGGGCAAAGTCCAAACAGGAGATGATACCCTTGATGCTCTCATGTTGCCATAGACAAGCAGATGTCACTTTTTATAAATACAAAGCTTTCAGGGGCTGAGGAATGCCAGAGTCATCAAGCCAGACTCCTATAACAGCTCTGAATCAGCAGCCAAGTTATAGAGCTATCCTATCTTCATGGGAGCTCGCACCTAACATTTTTCAAAAACAGGAGCAAATACAGCGTCTCTGGCTTGCTGAGAAGACCCCAAAGAGCACATTCACATGAAGCCATGCTGAAGGCATATACCTACACCTGACACAAAAGTCAGACCTAGAGAAGCAATTGAGCACACTCACAGTGAAGACTCAAATCTGAAATGTTTTTTCTCATGATTTGCAAAGAAGTTTTAATCTGAAGTGCCAGGAGACAGGAATCAGCAAAGAACAAGAACTGTCCTTAATCCCAACCTGCAGCCTTACAAAACTTCCCTGTAGTAACTGTGGTTACAAGTGTAGAGGAGTTGGCAAGACCTGCTTTCAGGATGGATGTTATCCCATCAATTGGCTTCTGTGCCGATAACACTAACCTGAAAAGAGCTAGCTTTGAAAAATCCAGATGTCCAACACATGCCCTAATACCACAACTAGACTATGGCATCGAGTGCAAATCCAGTCTATTTTTAAACACATCCAAGTGCTTACAGACTCAGAGGTGACCTTATCACTCTCTCCAACTCCCTGAAAGGTGGTTGTAGTCAGGTGGGGGTCAGTCTCTTTCTCCAGGCAACAACTGACAGAACAAGAGTACACAGTCTCAGGCTGTGCCAAGGGAAATGTTAGTTGGATATTAGGAAAAATTTTTTACAGAAAGGGTGATAAAGTATCGGAATGCTCTGTCCAGGGAGGTGGTGGTGTTTAAAAACAAGACTGGATATGGCACTCGGTACCATAGTCTAGCTGAGGTGTTAGGGCTGGGTTGGACTCTACAATCTTGAAAGTCTCTTCCAACCTAGTGATTCTGTGGTTTAAAATATTTTTAGGCTTTAAGCTGGAAATCAACATTTCTGTTTCCAGTTTTTCTAGCTTCATTGAACAGACAAGGCAGACCACAGGCTTCATTTCCCCTTTTTTTACCTGTGTGTGTTATAGCAGCCCATCCAATCTCTACCAGCAAGAAGCAAACATTACCAAATGGAGGAATGCTTTCCATTACTGCAGCAGAAGCAGGAAATATTAGCAAAGTATTTTTACACCTTTTTTTTTTGTTGTTTTGAGAATGGTCAATGAAAGTACAACTGTTCAGGGCTTCTCTTGGTGGAGCACAGTATCATATTACATTATATCTGATCTCTCCCCTTCCCCGATGTTACTTACCTCTTCCAAACACCAGTACAGCCTTCCTGGAGGATGCAGAAACCCAGGGAAAAATGGAAGAAAGAAAACTGATCATCTCCAGCCTGTTTCTGCTACCAGCCCTAAAAGTTCTGCAGCTGTTTCTCACCTCCCTTATTGCTCTGTAATTAGCTTTTGCTGGAGACCCTCCACTGAACTCTAGGGGTAGTGATTCCAAACAAGCTACAGGTGAATTCAGTTACTCCCTGCAAAATGTCAGCTCACACGGCCTCTGGTGGCCAAGCCATAGGTTCCAGTTATCCTCCTCCAGCACTGCCAGGCTGCTCTTCTCAGGGCAGCTCCTGGGAAACAGCACAGAGAACTGTGTCTTCTAGTGGATAAGTGGATCATCCAAATATTCTTCTTTTATTCACACTGGTGCCTCACACATTGCCCCATGTCTTTCAAAAGCCATGCCTGGCTGAAAAACAAGCAAGTCAAGAAACTTGATCTGCAAGCAAGGTCTACCTATTGCAGGACTTCTTCTACCCCCCAAAATACTCACATTGTTCTGAGATAATTAACATAACTGCATTTAGTCTAGCACTCTTGAGTTTATTTCTGAAGTACCAAAGTGGGTAGGTGAAGTGTCTGTGTGAAAGTGCACATAGATAATCATAGGCTCAGTGGGTTACCATGCCTCAGCTGATACACACACTACTGTGTGAGGGTTTGACTCCGGGAAGGAAGGGAAAAGCAACTTTGTGGTGTGACAGATCAACTGATATGTGGTAAATTATTAAACTATAATAGCCAGCTTGTTTGCAATACATCCGAAGTTAAATACCAAACTCCAGTCCCAGGAAGGAAAAAGAGCTTTGATTGGAGCATGCATGGAGTTTTTGAGGAAAGCAGCCAACCAAATGGGTCCTGCTTGTACCTGAGGATTGTAACAGGGACATTTAATTTCCGCTAATGACTGATTTTTGTCACAAAAGGTGGAAAAACTATGTGACTGTAGTCTTTTACTTCTAGCAGAAGCAAAATCATACTGACTGATATTTGTGGATTGCCTAACAAGAGCTAAGCAAATCTTGATACAGTAGAAACTACCACACTATTGAAGAGGCAAAATTGAGTATCCTAGATCCTCTGAGAAGGTTTTCTTTTCAAGGAAAGCTTGGTCTGGTGTAACTTATTTTTCAACATCTCATCTCAAAAAACACAAAGGGTGAGAATGGCAACTGCAAAAAGTACAGGAACATTTGGCCCCATGCCGGGCAGAGCAA
This sequence comes from Parus major, assembly GCF_001522545.3. Classification (NCBI taxonomy): domain Eukaryota; kingdom Metazoa; phylum Chordata; class Aves; order Passeriformes; family Paridae; genus Parus; species Parus major. Next base: position 146,098 of record NC_031792.1, read on the forward strand.
ACCAGCTGTGGGAAAGGCACCTTTATCTTTTCTTTCATCATATAGAAAAAAATCCCAAGTAAATCGAAGCCTAACCTTTGATGCAAGGGTCACAGAATTCACCCTTATGCTGAGATTCTCTCAACACCATGGCACTAAAATTATGGCACGATCTTTACCTACAATTGCCAAAAGCAGCCTCTTTCTGTTTGTCTCCTTGTTCAGACAAGCAACAACTCCCTGATGCACTCCTCCACTACAAACATAACCTCCATCCTCCTACAAAAATGCCTCAACATATGCAGAGTCTGAAATCTAGTTCCTGCTGGTACTAAGCCAAAGATTGGATTTTGGTTTCCATCCCCATTGCCTATCTCCCCTCTGCATGAGCAGAAGAGTGATGGCAAGTGGGTGAATAGGATGAGTATGTATTGCAAACATCTACTCACAACACAAACCAAGCCAGTCCAGTCACCAGGACACTGGGTCTAGGAGATGACACCATGTCATGTAGAGATACCCGCAACCAGCAGGGACAGACCACCAGACCAGCCAAGAAACCCTTCTAATGAAACCAACCTAGTGAGACGAACAAGATAGGCTACACTAACCACAGAGCCCTCATCTCAGTGTCTCACTGCTCAGCAATATGATACCTGCAGCTTAACATGGATAATGATTGAGGCAGCAGCACCACTGCCCTTGCAAGCAGTTGTTATGGCCCAAGTAAAAGCTGCAACTTTCTCTCCCTTTCTCTCTCCCTGTTTTGCATCGTGCAAGGCAGGTCTGTGTAGGTAGTATGATCTCAGTCACACTAGTCACAGAATCAATTAAGTTGGAAAGATCTCCGAGATTGAGTCCAACCTAGGACCAAAGACTACCATGTCAACTAGATCACGGCACGAAGTGCCATGCCCAGTCTTTCCTTAAGGAAGGACTCTACCATCTCCCTGGGCAGCCCATGCCAGTATCTAATCACCCTTTTTCTGAATAAATTCCTCCTAATGTCCAGCCTAAACCATAACCCCTGAGTCTCCTTTTCTCCAGGCTAAATAGTCCCAGCTCCCTCGGCCGCTCCTCGCAGGAAACACGCTCCAGACCCTGCACCAGCTTCGTGTTCCTTCTCCGGATACGAGCCACTCGTCAGAGACCCAGACAGCAGTGGGTCGCAGCCGGCCGTGCGGGCAGGGCAGTGTCCGAGTGCGCGTTTGTGGCGGCGCTGGAGGCAGCGCTGGGGGCGCGGACGCTCCGCTCGGCGGGGCTGGGTCTCGCCCCGCGCCTGCGCCGCGCGGCCCGGGCGCTATGGCCGTTCACTACTGCGGGCTGTGCCGCCGCAGCGCCTTTACGGGCCGCCGGCACCTCTACAGCGCAGGGCATCGCCGGCGGCTGCAGGAAGCGCTGGCCCAGCTGCAGGAGGCGACGGCGGCGGCGCGGGCAGCGGCGGCCGTGGCCGATGGGGCCGCGGCCGTGCGGCGCTACGACCCAGCGGAGCACGAGGGGCGCGTGTGGTGCCCGTGCTGCGGGCGCGGCGTGCGGCGGGACGGGCGGCGCGGCGGGCTGGCGCTGCTGCAAGCCGGGCTGATGCGGCACTTGGCCGGGTGCGTAGGCAGGAACGGGCCGGGCTGATGCTGCCGTAGGCCGGGCTCTTGTGGCACTTGGCCGGGTGCGGGCGGTGCTGACGGTGTCACGGTATCCCGCAGGCCCGAGCACCGCCGGGAGACGGCGCGGTTCTGGCGGGAGAACCGGGCGGAGGCGGCGCTGCGGGAGCGGTGCCTGGTGCCGGCCGAGGAGTACGAGCGCTTCGCGCAGGCTCTAGAGCGGGCGCTGGCCGAACATCAGCGGCGGGAGGAGGAGCGCATCCTCCAGGTACCCTCGGTCACCTCCCCGCATCGACATGAGCCCGGCCTCCGCTGACCCCGCCTCGTCGCTCTCTCCCCGCAGATGGCGGCTGACATCCGGGAGGCCGAGCGCCGGCAGCGAGAAACGGTGCAAGCCGCGCTCCAGGTCGGTGAGCTGTATCCTGCCCTGGCTACACCCTGGCGGGGAGCGGGCACTGCACTACGCGCCGGCTGCGCTCGGGAGGGGCTAGGGGCGGCTGGGTGGGGGGCTGCGCCCAGTGCCACAAAAATTGCTCATTTTTTTCCTGAATCACACTCAGCTTCAACCAGAGCCAGAACTTTGTGCAGGACCTTCTGTCTGCAGACCCTCCACAGCACCTGAATGGTGAGCACCACTTTCCTTAGCAGTGGCTGATGCATCCCTGCTCAAAGCATCCAGCACATGGAGAGTTTGATGCTGTCATTACCAGGATCTTGCAAATATTTTCAAACTTTTGTATGCACTACAGTAAGCACTGGCTTCTTATTTCAGGGACAGCCCTTGTGCTGCAGAACAGCCTGGCCCGAGTGGAATGCAGACAGGACCTGATTTATCCTGGACCGAGTCAGGCATGGTTCTGACCTTCATTGGCCACCAGGTAGGGGTAACTGGCTAGCAAATGTGACTTTAACTGCAAGTCACCTACAGCACGTGTCACAAAGCGGAACAAGGGGTGGTCTCCATCACAGAAAGAAACAGCTTTGTGGATTTGGGCAAGCAAAATTCTCCCAATTTTGCCCTAAACTCTCCCAAATTTGCCCTAAAGTGGGACACCCAGTTTCAGTTATTCAGGTTTAACTTTCACTAAGAAAACATTCTTTAACGTTTTAATGGGGAAAAAAAAGCCAAACCAAACTCTGTTTTAAAGAAGGTAAGAGCTTTCCTATTCCTTTTTCCAATAGAATTGGATTCTGGAAGGGAATGAAGACAATGCTCTTCTGTTCAGAGATACTCTTAAACATAAGATTCTCATAAGCATTTTATGTTCCTGTTAACAGGAGACAGAAGGGAAAGGAAATGTCCACACAGGTAAGTGCAGCTGCATCATGACTCACTGGCTTGCTACCTCATGGCTTGCAAATGTCAGAGATAAGGCAGTTTTGAAGCAGTTGCAGCATAACTAGGAGGTGGTCACTCTTTTGGCAGTATTTGACGTACTAGAGAAGAAACCATGTCAGCATAGTAAAAACCGTTGATGCTGCTGCCGTGGGAAGTGTATGATTTGGGGTGTGACCTGCCATGGCCTTAGCTGATGCAGCCAGCTCATTTTTCTCAGAACATCTGGAGTTCACTTTGTCACTTGGTGCTTGGTAGCAAGCAGCAAACGGGGGGAAAGAGGGGACACTTTTCTCCTGTCACAGTTTAGAATAATTTCAGTGGCTAGTTAAGTATTCCTTGTGACTTCTAGGAGCAAAACCTCCGTGGCTAACAGAGGAAGAAGATGGAAGCAAACAACAAATTGGACCTTCCTATGAGGAATTTCTCAAACACAGTAAGCACACCTTTTAGTTAACCTTACAGTCACTTTACCATGCTAAAGAACCCAAAAGCAACTTGAAAAATTTTTGCTGAACAAAGTGTTTGGGCTTTTGAGAAACCTGATCTAAGGGAAAGTGTCCTTGTCCATGGTACGTATAGGGGATTGCAGCAATGTGATCTTTAAATTCCCTTCCAACCCAAACCACTATATAATCTATTTTATTTTTCAGAGGAGAAGCAGAAGCTGAAAAAGCTCCCAGTGGAACGTGTTGGTGCCAACTTTGACCATACCTCTCAGACAAGTGAGAGCTGGCTCCCTTCCTTTGGGCGTGTATGGAATCATGGCAGAAGGTGGCAGTCCCGGTGAGCTTCAGGGCAGCACAGATGGATGCCAGGGGGGGAAGAGGCTGTGGCTTCTGTCCATGGCTATTCATGGAGCAGGCTCTGAAGTAGCAGCAAGCATGAGACATCCTGTTGTACCAGTTATACTACACAGTGCTTAATCCAGGCAACGTATCATTCTTGTCCTGGAGCAGGGCACACATAGCTTGCAAGGAAGCATGCTCATGACTGTAAAGGCTGCACACATGAAGGCATCTGCCTCATTTTGCTTGGCTCACCTTTCAGCCTCACATATTGTCCCACTGGTGCCTTTTAATATGCCAGACCTCTGTCAGCTAGCTGGAGCTACCACTCATTGAGGTAACAAATATTCAGGGAGCTTCCATGTTAGAACAGTAGGCACAGCACTTTTTCAAGGGGAGTGTTCATTATCTCTGTCTAAAGGCTACTGCAGTCTGACCTCTATGCTCTCTTTCAGGCATCAATTTAGAACTGAATCAGGGGAAAAGAAGAAAAAAAGGTGATCAGATGAAGAAGACGAGACACCCAGCTCTGCTGTGGAAAGGCTGACTGTAGGAAGCTGCAGTTTTGTTGCTGACTGTCCTCTAGAGTCACATAGTGTCCATCTGAGCATCACATCTAAAGCCACACAAAGTCAGGTCCTGCCAGCAAGGACAGACTCCTGTGGATGCCGTATCTTCCCTATCAGAAAGCCTACTCTGTACAGCAAGTGATGCCAGTAACCTATGCTGACATGAAACATCCTGCTAAAGAAATAATTTTTGGAGAAATAAACTTTATTTTTTTAAATGCTTCTGTGTTTGTAGATCAACTGAAACTCATTTCAAATGCAGGGTCCACCCTGCAGGCAACTAATGCCAGGTGTTTGATATTTTCATTCAAATTTATATTGCTTCCCTTCATTCTAGCATTCATCCATTACATTGTCTAACATCACTGACTGCTGTAGGTGATGCAGAAGTTTGTTCCCTTTCAGCAACACATTTGTAACACTAATAAAGACCAAAACTGGCTGTTACAGGACAACAGCCATGACCTCTATCAGAATCCACTGTAAATAATACATCAGTAATGAAACATACACATTCTTGAAAAAGAAAAGTTATAATCAGTAATTTTATTGTGTGCATCTACATATGACACATTGTTGATGAAGTCACTGGAGAACCTGTAAAACAAGAAGTCCCCAGTCAGGAAACCAGGTCAAAACAACCTAGCACAAAGCAAATAGTTTGACAGTTCTATTCTAGCAGGAACACTTGGCCATGGTGGCCTGTGAGAACAGGGAGGACAAGTGCCTATTTGCCTTGCAGCCCACAGAGAGGGGAACAAATGATGCTTTCCCCAACCAATGAGCACAGGGACAAAATCAGAAATCACTCTAATTCTGGAGAACCAATGTTTCCAGTAACATTCCCCCAGGAAGTTGCTTAGCGTGTGAGTAAAATATCCTCAAGCATTTGGAAGAACAGCCCACCACAGCCACGTAGAAGTTGCCCGTTACACATTGCATAGCAGTCCATTAGCTCCTGACACCACGGCTCAGCTCCTCAGCACCCGGCCTCACCTCCTTATGCGTCCTCCCCTGCAGCAGGTGCATCTCCACCTTTCGTGTTTCGGGTATAGATCACTTGGGCTCGGTGCTTGGACACCAGTTTGATTAATCCTATGAAAAAACAAAAATGTGTCAGTGTGCATGTACTGATGGACGCCAGGGATGCTGAGGTCCTTCCCGGAGAGGCAAGGCAATATATAAGAGAAAATAATAGGGGGCAGCAGTTCATGCAAGTCTTTTGTTCCCATCTGGCTGCATTTACATCACAACCCATCCTTCTGGCAACATTTTTTCTTAGTACAGCAATGCCTCTATGTAGCAGAAGTGCTGCTCCATACTTTGGAGCACTTCTGAAATGCAAGCTAAAGCAGTGTCTCTCCAGAAACAATTTAAACACATGGAGCACTTTAGATGCTTACAGGCAAGCAAGGGAAACCAAACAGCCAATTCAAGCAGCTTTCTGGCTTTTTTTCTATTTTTGAGTGCTCACCTTTGCTGAGCAGTTCCTGGAGGGCAGCCCGAGCCAGGGAGCCTCGAATCTTCAGCCTTTCAGAGACAACTGCAGGTGTGATGAGCTTGTAGTTGGGCACTTCTTTGCACAGTTTGTCATAAGTGGCCTTATCAAACAGGACAAGGTTGTTCAACTTGTCTCTCACTTTCCCCTTGGACCACTTCTACTTGAAAAGAGAGAAAAAAACAACACTCCCATAGCCACCTTGTAAGCAAGAACAAAAAAAGGAACTAAACGACGCCCCAACATCTCCGTATCATATCCCAAACTAAAGAAATGGTGGTGAGAGGCACAAAATTGCCTTTGCAAATGCATGTGTTGCAGATAATAGCTGCGGTATAAAAATAAGAGGACTAAAGTCTTCTGTTCCTCGCGTTTAACACTACTATGTACGACTGCTGGCAGATGAAGAGCGAGCTCCTCTAACAAGATGCCCGTCCCCGCCCTCCCGGGGCCCGGCCACGCTGCACACGCGCCAGGCCTGGGAATCCCGCCGCGCCCCGAGCCCTCAGGCCCGCCGGCTCCCACCTTCTTCTTCGCCTTGCCGCCGGACTTGTTCACCGGGTCCTTGTCCTTCTTGGCGGACTTGCCCGCGTCCTTCTTTTTCTTATCGTCTTTGGGCGGCTGCGAGAGGATGAGAAGGATGGGGGGTGAGCGGCGAGTCGCGGGGTCGCCCCGCCGGGCACGTCGCAGCGGCTCCCGCTCCGCTCTAGGGAGTCGCCGGCGTCTCTCGGGGGCCCGGGCCGGCTCGCCGCCCGCCCCCCGGCCCAACCCCGCTCACCATGCTGCGGCCGCGGCTGCTCCGCAAGATGTCGGCGAGAAAGGAAGAGCCTGGCGTGGGGCGGGGGCGGGCCCCGCGGGCATGGCGTCACTGCCGGGGCGGAGAGGGTGGCGCTGCCGCGGCGGGCGGTGCCTCGGCCGGGGCGCTGCGCCATGGCGATTTTCAGCGTCTACGTGGTCAACAAGGCTGGCGGCCTCATCTACCAGCTGGACCACTACGCGCCCCGCTCCGACACCGAGAAGACGTTCAGCTTTCCGCTCGATCTTGTCCTGCGCCCGCACGACGAGCGCGTCGTCGTCGCCTTCGGGCAGCGGGACGGCATTCGCGGTGCGGCGGGTGGGAAGGGCCGGGTGGGCCGGGCTTATTGACTGACTGTGAGTGACGGACTGACTGTGAGTGACAGACTGACTGAGTGACAGACTGACTGTGAGTGACAGACTGACTGCTGCCGCCGCGCTGTCCCCACAGTGGGCCACGCCGTGCTCGCCATCAACGGCGCCGAGGTCAATGGTCGCTTCACGGCGGACGGGAAGGACGTGCTGGAATTCCTGGGGAACCCCGCCAACTACCCAGTGTCCATCCGCTTTGGCCGCCACCGGCTCTCCTCCAACGAGAAGCTTATGCTGGCGTCCATGTTCCACTCGTGAGTCAGGGTGCGCCGTGACGGGACAGGGGTGGTGAGGACAGGGGTGGTGAGGGGCGCTGAGTGGCCTGTCCCCACAGGCTGTTCGCCATCGGGTCACAGCTGTCACCTGAAGTTGGGAGCTCCGGGATCGAGATGCTGGAGACCGACACCTTCAAGTTGCACTGCTTCCAGACACTGACAGGTACCATCGGGCCCTAGGCACCCGGCACCGCTCTGCTTTGTCAGGGCTGTTGCTGTGCTTGGCCTTCCTTATGCTCCTGGCCTTACGGCTCCAGGGATCAAATTCATGGTTCTCGCTGACCCAAGGCAGACGGGGATAGATGCTCTTCTCCGCAAAATCTATGAGATTTACTCAGACTTCGCTCTGAAGAATCCTTTCTACTCCCTGGAGATGCCAATAAGGTAAGGAAAAGCCCACTTTTAGTAACGTGGCTGCAACCCCTCATTGCTTTCTGCCTATACAGTAGGAAATGGCAGACAGTCCTTAAGTAGCAAAACTGGCTGAGGGAAGGGGAAGGAAGCCACAGCACACTGTGCTGTGGAGAGAGACCTGAGCTCTCTCCAGTGCTGGCTCTGCTGGGGAGGAGGGAGGTGCACTTCCTTGACACAAATCCTGCTGTCCTACTGTATATTCAGGCCTATACAAGCTTTAATCTTAACTAAGGACCAAGTCAGACTTCAACAGCAGTCCTGTTGTTGTGTCATAACTTCCTGAATCCTCAAAGGATGCAGAGCCAAAGGATGTGGAGATCCTTTGTTAGCTTTGTTAACTCACTTCCATAGGTAAAAGTCATCCCTTTTGCTTTTCTGATGGTTTCAGGTGTGAGTTGTTTGATCAGAACTTGAAGCTTGCTCTGGAAGTGGCAGAGAAAGCTGGACCCTTTGGACCTGGATCATAGAGAAAGCCTCACCTGTTGTACAGATTCGTCTGAAGATTCTCTCTTCCCTGGCTGGCCTCTCACAGAGCTCCCCTCTTCACAGCAGAAATTTCATCTCCCCAAAACATGCTTTAGTATCTCCCAAAATACTGGTTCATCCCCTTTGTTGTGAAATGTACCTTAAACAGATTCCTTAGCACTGTTGATATTGGGCCACAGGGCCTTATTTTGCTGTTGCAGCTGTGCTGCACTTGGGTGACAGAGAAAGTGCAGGTCTGCGGCCTTACCACAGTCAGTGCTTTTCTTTCCTGTCATAAATGTACATATGTATTCTTCCTGTATAACTCTAACTTCTGGTCTTGCAGAGGGTTTCTGTACAGAAGTAATAAGTGTTTATTAATGAGGCAAATGGCTGTTTGCTTTCTGTTGGCGAGGATATTTGTGCCAGTGGTACCCCAAGAGGATAGATGGGTTTGGGTGGTTTTGCTTGCACCACTTCTCCATAAGACAACCAGGGCCCTTGTGACATTGCTCTATTTTTATTTCACATACAGAAGATCATCGTGTAATTAAGTACAAAATGTAACTCAGTTCCATTTTTTTTAATTAAGGCTAGCTAACTACTCTTGCAACCAAGGTATTCAGCAAAGTACCTGCATGCAGGTTCTTTACAAGTTGAACTTGCCTCTTTCAGGACCCTAAAACAGTAAATCCTTTTGGGGAAAAACAAGAATACTCAACAAACTCCTGGTTAAATACCTGAGTGTACTTACTGCAGGGTGCTGGACCTGACTGCTACGGCTGTCAACGATGGCTCCACTAAGGCTGACTCAAAGGCAGCCCAAGCCCCTGCCTGCAGTAGTGAGAGATGCAACTCTTGACCAAAACCATTCCAGTCTTCACACCTTGTAGTGAAAAAATACAAGCCAATGGTAGAAATGTGGGTTACCATGAAACCCAGCTGCAGAACGTGTGGGTTGGTGGTGGCTGCTGTTGCAATTCCTGCTGCTGGGATAGTTCTGGCTGATTTGCAGAGCACTGGCTACGAGCTGCCTTGGTGGCAGCTGCCTCCCTTGCAAATCATTAACACTGTATGCAGACATTGCACCAGGTGGGGTCAGTTCACTTAGAAGGACCTTCTCTAAATGCCGTGAATTCCCTGGAAACGTGCCTATTTCTAAATGCTGTGGAAAGCCCTGCCGCAGCATCTCCCGCTGTTCCACAGCAACACACTCCTCACTCCTAGCAACTAATCTCACATACAGCTAAAGCCTTGCTGCCATCAAAGCAGGCTGGGCTGCAGTCCTTGCCATTCCCTGGTCTGCTGCTGTCATGTGGCTGAGCACACACAGAGCTCATGCTGAGGTGACCTGGGACAGCTGTGCTTATGCAGTTGGATGGGACAGGAGGCAGGCAGCAAAGGCTCGGTTCAGGGGCCCTGAGCGGTGAAACTGATTAATGTCTCTGTTAATGGCTGAGACAAACAATAATGACAAAACTACAGGTAAGTGCACCTGAAGCCAGTCATTTCAGAACACTTGTAGTGGGGAAGCTTGGGCTGCAGAGCCTGCTTGCTTCACTAACAGTGCTGTGAGGAAGAGGTACAGTAAAATCATTGCAAATGTAAACTAGGTGAATTATCACATCTTGAGGGAAAAGGTGATCAGTAGCAGGAACCTTGTGCACTCTGGCACCTGACACTGGATGAAAAGTTGAGACATTTTTATCTAGATTGCAGCAATAGGTAAATTCACTCCTAGGCCAGTTAAACAAAAACGAGCATCATTCACGTCAGTGTGGGAACATCCTTTCCACCAAGCAGCTTATCCTCAGTCAGCCTTCCTGGAAATCCGGCCCATCTTGGTGCGGATGTTTCGGAGGAAGAAGAAAGCCACTGTGCTAACGATACAGGTGACTTCAGCTACCCAGAAGGCTGTGGCCCAGCTGTAGTGCTTGGCAATTGTACTGAAAGGCAGTCCAGCCAGGAAACCCCCAACTGAAATGAAAAACAAACAGAAAGATAACAACACTTGTGCGCGCCCATATTATCTATCAATACCTGCTTTTGTGTATGTAACAATTCCCCAGGCCTGGTTTGAATTTAAAGCACGATGCAAATCGTGTCGGGCACAGCAGGAAAGCGTCTCTGAGGCTTCCAGCTCCATTATCTCTCCCTCCTTAGGTGCTTTCCCATGATCAGTGGCTTGGCACCCAGGGACTGGACCATGCCTCATCAAGAACGTGCATGGGTTTTGTTTTGTTTTTGGGGAAACGGGTATTACTTACCATTGGCCATGAGGGCTACTATGGCATGGGAGGTGCCGCACAGGTTGGCAGGGGCACTTTCGTTGGCTATGACCCCAAACAGGGCAATCGGCCCATACGAGGAGAACCCAAACACAGCTCCCAGAGTCAGAATCCACAGCTGTCAAAGCAAGTTTAAATCAGAAACAGGATCTGTGAACCTCACCACTGTCAGTTAGCAACTGTTGACAATTTTCACATTCAATACACAGTACCAGGGAGTTTTGACATTTTCAGGCTGACACCAGCTCCCCAGCCTGCAGCCAGAAGAGATACAGCCAGAAGAGATACAGCCAGAAGCCTGTAGAGACCCCCAAATCCATAAAGACCAGCTGCATCTCCACCACTCCATCTTGCTGGCCAGTGCAAGCTCTCCTCCCTCCCACAGTTCTACCCCCCAGAGCATATAACACATCCTGTGCTGATTTCCAAGAAACAGAACATTGAAGAGAAAGCAGCAATGAGCCCATGAAATCATAGGAAAGAACTGTGAATCAGGCTGCTTTCATAAACAATCCTGGAGCTATCAACTGAAAGCTTTCCTCAGTTTAGATGAATGGGACTGATCAGAGCATGTTTATTTGTGAGACACCTCTTTCTGATAACCTCTATGTTACTAAACTGAGAAACCAAAAAAAAAAAAACAAAAAAACCCCACATAAAACCCCAACAATCTGAACTTCAATGTTAGCTTATGCTCTAAGAAACCTATCTGGGCCAAAATGATCAGTCTCTTGTTTGCACAATGAACGATAAGTAACATCTCCACATAACAACATGCTTTTAGAATTGCAAACACCATTTCAAAAAGCCCAGAAAGAAGTAAGTGCCATCTTGTTTTACAGATGTGAAACAGAAAGGAGTTAGGAAAACACTTGTCAGAAACTAAGTAAGAATGCATCTGCCAGAGCAGAATCATTCTTTCTGATCTCACCCACAAGACCCCTTAGGTGGCTCTATTTTACCTGATGAACAGAAGTCCTTAGAGCCTTCTGTATAAAACTTAGAAGTTACATAGTTAGACTTTTTAAAGTCAGTTAGTGTACTCAAATTATTATAAGAAAACATTTCTTTTTACCAAACTTACAGTAATCTCTTCTCAATGCCCTGGTTCTAAGTTCTGAGGTGCTAACCAGCCTCTCAGGAAAGGAGTAAGGCAGACCAGGGAAAGAAGAAACAGGCAGAGGGAGAAAAAATGCAAGCAGAAACCTCATGTTCTTTTAGGCCTGTAAGATCAGCTAGAGGTTGCAAGGCTAGAGTCCAGAAGTGGTTTTCCTGAAGAAGAAGAAAAAAAGGAAAGGAGAGAAGTAGTTTTATTTACTTAGCAATCATAAGGGCAGATGCTAGTCACATCTTATGCAAAGCCTGGAAGGCAGGCTGCCTGCAGGAGCACCCCAAGCCAGGCTAAGCCAGTGCTTCTCCATAGTGCAAACAAAGAAACCCTTGGGAATGGGGAAAAAAACAATCATGCTCCCTGTCATCAAACCTCTCCGTTCTAGGACTACCCCTATAAGCGATGGGCAGCTGCTGCATGTGAATTACCTTGGGAGAGTCACCTGTGACCGTGATCCGAAAGAGAAACATGGACACGCACATCCCAGCCATCATGGAAAGCAGCAGTGCATGCCGAGGATTCCCGTAGCTTGACAGGCCCACCTGTGACACAAAGAAGGAAAACAGAGTCAGAAACTGGAGGGACTTCCTTTTATACTTGTAGTGACTAACGCCATCCACAGCCCAGTCAGAAACACGGATGGCACATCAACAGCACATTAGTTGGCACGCCTCGTTAGTGTGTATTAAGGGCTGCACACAGTCAAACTGTGCTAAACAAAAGCTCTTAATAATGAGCAATACTTCAGTTATCAATCAGTTCCATCCTGAATCTGCCTCTAGATCCCATCACTGGATTTTAATGTGGAGGTTTTTTCCAGACAGAAGACAACTATCAGCAAACAGTTATTTAACATGAAAATCTGGAGACCACAGTAAAGCAAACAAATTAAACAGACTAAACACCTCAAATCTGACAGGCATATTGCAGCCCCTAACATCAACAGAGCTACTCCCCAGTGCCTTCTGGAGTGTTTGGCAGCTGTGCCCATGCACATGGAAGAACTGAGTGTGGGCTGGTTTCTCTGCTGTGCTCATGGGGACAGCACCCCGCCTGAGCAGCTTAGTGAAGCAGCTCAGATTGCTGCTGTGTTCCCTGCCCAGCATGCCCGAAGCTGCACATGACTTACTTTTGCCACTGCTCTATCAGAAAGGTATCCAGCAGCAATGCTTCCCACCAGGCCCCCAATCTCCAAGGCACTCATGTAGGAACTGCCTAGAACACAGATGAAGCAAAGAATGGTCCATGAGATTTGGTCAAAACAGAAAAGCTGATGTGGGCTCCAGACCAGTCCCATGGCTGTAAGCTCACAGAGGACTTGAGCAGCTCTGCTGGATACAACCACCTGGCTCATCCCTGTTCAGGAATGCCTGTCTGCCAGTCCCAGGAAGGCACCCTGGCACTGGGGTGCTTGGGGCATGCAGTAACTCCATCACTGAGTTATTTCAAAACCTGTGTGTATCAAAGCAGACAACTAGGAGGTAGGCAAACAAGTCCCTCAGGTGGAAAGGCCTCTACCCAGGCAAACTCTGGGCAACACCTCCCAGACTGCAGCCCCAGAGCTTAATAATGCATTTTTCCATCTTACCCACAAGCATGGACTGTCCCCTCTCCTGGATCAGAAAAAGCTGTCCCCAATCAGTACAGCACGTTTTCACTCCAAAAACGACCAGGTAGCCTGTTGAGAGCACCCAAAGGTATGGTGAGAGCAACAGCTCTGTCAAGGTGCTGTTGTCGCTGGAGGAACCTGTAAAGAAGGTCAGGAGGAATGTTACTGCAGCTCAAGCCACATCAACCAGCAGCCCAGCAGACAGTTCTGTAAGCAGGATCCACACATGAGAACATCCCCACACAGGGAGGTACTCACAGCTGCTGAATGGTAGTAAATGGCTCTACCTCCCCCTTGTCTTGGTGTTTTCAGAATCTGTCATTTTATCCCACATTCATTAAAGATTTGAAAAGAATAATCAAAACATTACTCCCAGTAATTTTCTCTATTGCCATTGCAAGTAAACCTTTCACTATGGTTGTTAGAAAAATTACCTCGAGATTCTTTGGGAGTGTTTTTAAGCTGTGCCTGTGAAAGACACTGCAAAGATCCAAAGATGCTTTCAGATGCTACCTTGATTTTTGCATCATTCTTCCAGGAACACCAACAAACCTGCTCTCCCCAGAGAATGCTCTGGGGAAACAATATTCTTTTCTTATGCAAAGAGGTCAAGTCTGGCAGCACAGGCATGGAACAGAAGCTGAGTTTCCACTGGCCTTTAAAATCCTACTGAAAACCTGTGTTGCAATTCTCATCCACATGTTCTGCTGTCAGAGAAGCACTACACTCAGTGGTCTGAACAAACATTTACTAACTAGATGTCCTAGGTTAGGACAGAAACACTGAGCAGAGTCCATCGTGAGCCAGGGGTCAAGAGAGCCTAAGGTGGGGTGAGGGGAGAACTGTCTGTCCAGTGCCAAAGCAGAGGAGCAGAAGGTCAGACATAAGGAAGCATTCCCTGATGTTGTTTTTCTCTCTCCACTACCCCATCCAAACTGCATTCACAATCTGAGCACACAAGGCTCCAAGAAAACAGGGATGCTGGTGGCAGGAAGACTTGGCATATATGGGGAGAGCCAGCCCTGAGCATCTCAGCAACACACAAGGCGTCTGCTGGCAGGATCAGGAGCAAGGCTAACACAGGGCTAACAGCAGGCTTTTCCCCTGCTCTGTCACAGTCTCAGGAGTCCCTACACCAGTCCCTCCCCACAAGATCACAGTGGGCCTTGGTTTATACCATTTCTATCCTCAATTACCACAATAAAGCTGCTACGATGAATCCATTATCGCACGGCTGCCAAACTGTGACTTCAGAAACTGGGGGTGATAGGGGTGTCGGTATGCTGAGAGGACACATCTGTACCAGAATACAGACAGAAGGCACTGCCTGTTTGCATGGAAGTCACATGCTCACCTTTCTTCCCTTTCTTGGCTCCTGGTTCAATGTTGGGCAGCCCAACATCCGACGGCTCATTTTTAATCAGGACAAGGCAAACAACAGAGACAACCATGCAGGTGAAGCCAGAGAAGGACAAAGTCTTGCGCCAATCGTAGTTCATAGACACAAGAGCAGCCACAATGGGGCCTAAGCCTCCAGCCAAGTTCATGCTTGTAGACAGGATAGACCACCAAGTCCCAAACTGGGAAGGCTCAAACCACTGTGCAACAAGAAAAACAGCATGAGGTGTAAAGGAGTGACAGCGTACCTGAAAACCTTCCCTTGAGGCCCATGATGTGGGGTTGGGGCAGTTCAGACACAGGACTCCAAAAACAGGCAGAGGGAATACCCACACCTCACTACTTTAGTCATGCAGGGAGTTCCAAATGTGACTCAAGTGCCAGCCATAAGAGCTTGACAGGTGCTCACACTGTGAGCCAGCTCAGGGTTATTTCCATTTACAGACCATGAAACTGAGACGTGAGGCAGGAGAAGCAAGTTTAAGAGCACATGGTTTTTGTACTCACTTGCTAGGAACAGCGTCCTCCTGGAGAGGTCTGCTGGCTCAGAAACTTGGATGGATATGCAGAGAGTCATAGGGTAGGTAACTTTAGGACTCGCTACTGCATTAAGTATCAGACATGATGGGCTCTGCATTACACGGAGCACTCAGAGCCAGAAACACTTGGGTGGTTCTTGTCAGCAGGAAAATGTCTGAGATCTACATTCATGAACATCTTCAGAAAACACCATGGCTGATATTTCTGTTATTTGGGCCCTTCTTTTCTGTGCATTCAACTATCCTGGGCAGCCCTCTCTTCATCAGTTAGGGGAAGCTAGGTGCTCCACAGAAGGGCAATGAAGTTGTTTATCTCTTCCCCACCCCACCAGTACATGCAGTACATTGATTCCTGGATTTTACATCTTCTGTGAGGGATCAGCATAAAGCTAACCAATTTCCTTTCCTTCTGTCCTAGGGAGAAAACAATCTGGTCCTTTTAGGTTATCACAAACCCCAAGTACATACAGCTTAGGGACTCATCCCATGCTGTTCCTCCATCTTATCCAGTTTTCTGCCTGAACCACCTGTGATTTGGAATTCCCAAGTTGCCCAAGCGTGCAGACAGAACCATGCTCACTGCCCCTGACCCACAGCAAACCCTGACTTGCAGCAGCAGAGACAAGAAGTCCTGTGTGTCCACGCCTAAAATACTTCATTCCAACAAAGCCTGTCTCTACGGGGCAGAACTCTAGGTACATAGGGGCAAGGGCTACAACTGAATCTTTGCTAGAAGAAGCAGATCTCCATGCACTGAAACTTGTTCCACCGGCTGCAGAATGCAGACAGTGTTCTAGACCTCCATGGCTGGAAGGGAGTGAGAAGTCCCTCTGGACTCCGAGCAAGCATGATCTGCATAGCCCTGGTGCCAGAACAGAGCAAGAGAGCAGTGGCAAGTTCCCCCACCTTTCTGAGCACTCACCTTCCGCAGGACCTTCCCGCAGGGTGGCCAGCCCAGCCCCTGAGCCAGGCCGTTGAGGAACCAGAGCCCGGCGAAGGCCAGGACGGTGGAGCTCCAGGAGAAGACCACGTTGACCAAGCCCACCATGAGGAGGCCGGAGGAGAAGAGCCAGCGGGCGCTCATCTGGTCCGAAAGGACGCCGCTGATGAACTTGCTGATGGCGTAGGCTGCGGACTGGCTGCTGGTGATAAGACCTGCGGCGGGCAGAGCCCGGGGGTGCTTCAGCCCGCAGCACGGCCACCTCCGGGCCGCCGGGGCGGAGGGGCCCGGGACCGACACTCACCCAGGTCGTCCTTCCCCAGCGGCACCTCGGCCATGACGGCGGGCATGACGAACGAGAAGGTTTTGCGGTTGAAGTAATACAGCGTGTACCCCACGAACATGGCGGCGAAGATGACAGCCCGGTAGCGCCCGTAGCCGCCGGCCGCCATCGCTCCCCGCGGGCTGCAGCGGTCCGGAGCGGCCGGACGGACACACGGACACGGCCCCGCCCGGACAGCCACACGGACACACGGACACGGCCCCGCCCCGCGGAAGTCCCGCCCCGGCCCGCCCCAGCTCCCGGCACACTCCGCACCGCTCTGCACAGCCTGGCAAGGAAGTGTCGTTTTTATTTTTGGTTGAAGAGGCCAGAATGAAGAACAATGTCAGATGCACATTCGCAGCCGTCGGACCCCACTCGTGCGTGTGGCGGCAGCAGGGACGGTCCGAGGAGGGAGGAGGTCACGGCCGGGGACAGGAAGATCACACGATTAAGTCGGTCCAAGTGCACGAAATACCAAGGAAGCCGGTTGCCATTAGACTTTCCAGGTTTGGTTGTTTGATCCGTGTCACTGTCCTTGTGACTGACTACAGGATGTGCCAACGCGGCCCATCTTTCCCTCTCCTCTGCATTCAATGTTGCCTTTTCTGAACTTTTAAAGTATAAACAGAATCTTTTTGTCAAGTCTCACTCCATGATTTTTAGACTCTGCTACAGAGCACAGACAGTTTTTACAAACAGCCTATGGAAAACAGACACAGCTATATCTCACAGCACAGATCATCTGCCTTCCCAATTTTGTTCCACCTTCCCATGAATCCAAGTATTAATACACCTCCCCCCAGCTGAAATCGCACATTTGCTCTAAGTCAGGGCCTCATATGCAACAGGTCTGTATCCTTCTGTAATCATCTTCACAAGAGTTTATGTTCCAAGTTACTTCCTATACCTTAAGATGTTACTTTACTGCTTTCTCCCCACAGGAAAGTCATTTTGGTGACTTCTGTACTGAAACAGAGACAATTCTTGGTGGGCAGTCTGCCACACATAGTAGAAGAAAAACAAAAATCAATTCACTAAGTTAGTAGAGGCAAAATCTGCAGAAAGAACAAAAAAAAAAAAAATTTACATCTCTAGCCCATTGTGTTGTCAGACTCTTGTTGTGTTCCATTTACATCATGACTAACCAGGTCCATAAGAAAAACAAGAAAGTAACAAGGAAATAAATAGATGCTGGCACTCATGGGATTTCAGGGTGTTACAATTCATCGTTTTTCCTGCTTTCTCCTCCAGCTTCTGCCTTCTCTTTTTTGGACCCTGTGTGATGAAGCAAACTCAGTTTCACACTGCAGTGGTTTTCACAGCATACAAAGCAGCACTGAGAGTCTTTGGCATTTGCAAAATCTGTCATAAAACTTGCAGTCCATGGTACAAAGGTTTTGGGGGCTGACACTCAGCTCCATGGAGCTCCAGACATAAACTCTCTGCCTCTGTTACCAGTGCTGCCCTGGCAGTAGGAGCAGCACAGCAGCTCTCAAGCAGAGCCCGTCTCACAGCTGTGGGACTGGCTGCAGACTGCAGGGACAGGGGCACAAAGCAGCAGTGGTGCATAAGAATTCCACTCTGAACAAGAAAAACATAGAAACAGCAAGGAACCAAAATTTGTCTTCCTGTTTGCAGAAATGGATCAAGAATCCGGGGTTCTACCATCATACTACCTCTTAGAGATAAAAATCTGCAAAGGAGACCCCAGACACCTTGCACTTGTAGCTCGCAAGTTCCAGATTGTTAGCAAAACATTTACCCACCAGAGTCTGATCCAGGCTTATCATCTATTGCTGCTTTCTCAGCTGTAGGAGGTTCCTTGGCTGGATCAATATCCTCCGGTTTTTCTATGTTTAAAGCAAAAAGAAACAGAAGTCAAGGGAGAACACACAGGATACAAAGTGCAAAGGTATTAGGTGAGTGAAGGTGAGGTTAAACCAGCCAGCTGTGGTGCCTCAGCAGGACTGTAATCATTCACTCTCACAGCAGATCACTCTACAACACTCAAGCACCACAAAACTGCTCCATATTCCCCTCCGAGTGCCAGGCTTTATGTCCCCAGAAGTCCTGGAGACTAAGTGGTTGCACAGGCAGATGACCTTTGGAGCTGTGACTATGAGCAGGAAACCTTGCTCAGACCAGAGGAACCAACAGGAATGCTGACAAACAGCACTCCAGATTTAAAAGGATCAGGGCACTTGGGACCTGAGGATCTTAGAAAGTTCAAAAAACTGTAAGTCCTAGTGCCCCAAGAGTTTTTGGGTTTTTTTCCAAATGGCTTATCTTTTCTAGAAGTCAACAAGCCAGCAAGACAGCTACTGACTATCCTTGGAAATTTGAAAATAATTTATACATAGATTTTCCCAGTTGTCTTTGAAAATTAAGAGCAAACTCAATCTCACAGTCAACTACTGTCCTCCCTTCTTTAGTTCCCATTCCATCAAGAGAAACACCATGTGTTACATGTGGCAATTATATAAAGGGAGTTACATACATGCTCCAAGTCTGCTGCTTACCTTCTTGTTTCCCCTCCGTGGGAGGGATAGTATTCTCAGTCTCAGGGGCTGCTGTAGTATTCTTGCCTGAATCAGTTTTTGTGGTGTTCTTCTCCCTTTTGGGTTTGGGTTTTGCAAACTTGGCTTTATTCAGAAGATACTGAACTTCTCTGTCCAAGGCTGCTATCTTGAACTCTATATCTTTAGAGAGCAGCACAGGTTTCTCAGTAGGAGTAAGCTTGTTCTGTTCAGCCAGTGTCTCATTTTTCCAAATCTGTGGGGCGCGAGGGAAGAGGTGCTTTTGGAATGCTTCAGGGAACTGCTGTACACCACAGTGTCTCAAAATCACTGCCCCTGACTATTCTACTGTACTCAGGACAGCTCTCCTCCATGCTACACTTCCACCAACCTCTCAGTTACCCAGACATAGGACAAAGAGAAACAAAACCCAGCACCTGCCTTTAAAAATCGAGCGCAGTCAGATCACTGGGCTCGACCCCCACCTTAGAGACAATTCCACATGCAACACAGGAACCACAATTCCCCCCAGGCACAATGGGGTCAGGCTGGGCATTAGGAAACACCGAGACACACAAATGACTTGCTGGTGGCACAAAACCAAAACATGCACATTCTACTCCATGACCTTGAATGAAAGTATAGGTCACAACCCAAACTGCCACGCCACCCTCCCCCAGCATCACCATCCTTCAGTACCGTTGTTTCATTGATGGCTTTCTCCAGTGTACTCAGTTCCACTTCTGTGAATATCTGGTCAGACTCTGGAATCATTCGGGCTCCCCTTGTAGATAAGAAAGCTTATTTTTGTTAAGCCAAGCAGTCTGCACTTTGGCAACTCTGTGGTTACAGCTCCAGTAATACAAAAACATCACAACAACCACACTGGACCCTTCCTGCCCCCTATTTTGGACAGAGCTCATGTGTGCCTGTTCACAGGTCCTGCAGAACAGGACACCAGGGAGCAGGGTCCTGCTTGCCTTTTCTCAGCAAGGGCCACTGACTTTCACATTCACTCTGGTCTCACTCTGCTGGCAGCTCCTACATGACCAGTTGCATGACATTCCTTCCCAAAAGCCTGCCCTTACCTGAGAAAGATGGTGGAGTGATTGAGCAGACTTTCTAGAGCAGCCAGGCGTTCTGGCCACTTCCTCCTTTCCTCAACACGAAAGAAAAGGTTCCTACACAGCTTTTTCAGCTCTGAAAGCTTGTCTTTCAGCTCCTGAAAATGGGGGAGAGGAGAAAGGAGAGATTTAGTTTGACCATTGTTTAACACTGCCAACTCAAGAAGTTATAACTGCATTTATTTTTCACTCTATCAAATACCCAATTTCAGTGCAGTAAAAAGAGCCACACGAATAAGCCATCAGTCAACAGGTTCCTGCTGAAGCTCTTGTAAAACATCAATGGCTGGGACAGCTTCTTATTTTGTTCTGTGCATAATGCACTGATGAAGCAAGAAACTCTCAATAACCAGATTACAAAGCCTCTGTGGTCACTTCCATGCCAGTGACAGCTGACTGGTATCCTGACTGCACATAGCAATACCTTTGTTGCAGCTGCATAGCCCTCCTCCTCCATCCAACTGGAAGCCTCACTAAGCTTTTTGGAAATTTCTTCTCTCTGCTCCTCTGTTGAGACAAACTGATATTCCTCTTGGTAAAGCTTGTCCTAAAAAAACAGAGCAAACACTCTGGTCAAACACCACTGAGCCTGGAAGCATAAAACAACCAGAGCACCCACTTGCAACTAGGATGGGGTGTTGCCTGCACCCTTCCAAATCTGAGCTCTGCTCCTAGCATTGCCAGGAGCACAATGGTAATAACACCAGGTGTAGATACACCCACATCCCATGATGGTAACATCATTATTTCACACACGCTTAACACTAGTTGCTTCTTCTGCACAACAGTTCCTAAGAGGCTGTAGCTTTTTTCAAAGTGTTAGACATGCTGAAAGGAAGCTTTGTTTTGTATGGAGGAAACATGGGCCTGGGAAGCCTAACAGCATTAGAAAAAGTGACTGAAAGACAAAACCTGGACTCTTAAAATCAGCTTCCCCCAGCTTAAACAATTCAGAACTCAGATCAGCCAAAAGCTGTGCAAAACACTTCTGCTGCTTTCCTGGAATTCTCATTTCTTTATATCCCTCTGTTACCTGGGTCTCAAAGATGAATGACTCCAAGCTGTTGGCTGATTTTTCTCTTTCCTGTTTCTCTAGATCTCTGATCGTCAAGTCTTGGAGTCTAACATGCAAAGAGAAGAGAAATGAAAGGTAGCAAGTGCCTTTGGTTGAGCAGCACATCACACACACCGGCTTCTGAGGTCAGCAGTGCTCTATGAGAGCCATCACCATTCCAAAGCAATTTACCTCCTTCATCTAGAGTTCTAACTCAGCAGAGCCATTTCAACCTACTTTTTCATGGAGCTCTTCAGTTCATCTTCCTTCAGGTCAGGCACATCATTTACATCCAGCTCCATGGTGATCTCATGGACAAGCTTCTGCTTCTTGGGTGCTTTGATCTTCTCTTCCTCTGTTTTGGTAGCTGTGCTGTCACTGGAACTTTTAGACGGTTCTTCCTCTTTTGCAGTTTCTCTATTTTCTTTGGGACCCTGTAACACAAAGCATGTTCTCAAGCAAGGGAACAGATTTTCAGATTCTGCAACTCTTTTCAAAGGCAGGGCATTTCAGAGAAGGGAGAATTCCACTGAGGAAATGCCATTTCTTAGGTACTAAAACCAGTCCTGTTCCTTTGATCTGATGCTCACCTGAGGCTCTAATTTCTCGCCTTCTTCCTTTCTCTGTGACTCTACTTTCGGAGAGGCAGTTTCTGCTTGATCTGAAGACTGCTCTCTCTCTTGTCCCTGCTCTTCACCAGCATCTACAGTATGGCTTTTCTGGTCTTGTTTCTCGCTCTGTTCTTCTTTAACTCCTTCAGCTAGGCTCTCTTCCTCTTCCTGGTCATCACAAGCAAGTAAAGTGAAAAGCAAAACAAAATGTTTAAAATGTGGAAATTCCACACAATGTTTCACAGAACAGGTAATTCTACTGTCACAGCAAGAGAAAAGGGCTTCCTTCCAGTAGCAGTCACCCTGGGGCTCACCTGAACTGACTCTGTCAGGTTCTCTCCGGTCTCCGGTGTAGGGCCACCACCCCCAAACAGGCTAGAGATAGTGTTTCCCAGTTCTGTTGATGGGAGACAAAAAATTCAAAATGTTACACATCCAGAGGAAGAAAGTCATCTTCAGCTCTCAGTCCTTCCTCTCACAACTGCAATGATCACCAGGGTAATCACCCTGGTAGTGCAGGTGAGCTTCACACACTCCAGACTCATACTTCTCCAACCTCCCCCTGTGTGCACAGCCACACATGCAGTCTGACTGTGTAACTTGCACACCCCAAACCCAAAGAAACAGTGCTTCTAGTTATTTCAGCATCTACAGGTAACAACAGTCAGTATGAATATCGAAGTTCCGCATTTACTTGTCAGTGTTGACTCCTCCTCCAGCTTGTCTTCCACCAAGGCCTCAAACACTGATTCCACCTTGGAAATAGAAGCTCAGGATTAGTTTTAAGCAGGGACCAGAGAGAGGGATAGAACTGAAAAATACATCAGCTGACAACCATCCCAATGGGTGGTGCTTACCCGGTCAAGACTCAGTACACCACTCTCATCCATGTTGAAGTGTGCTTTGATGCCTTTGGATTCATAGTCTGAGTGCTTCTTGAAACTGTCCCCAACTCCCTTTAGCCTCACAGTAGTGAGATTGAGAGAACCAAAAACTCTGATGACACAGAGACAAAAGCAGAGAACTCAGAGGATAATAGTGCTGCAGGAAAGCCAATCCCTGCTCTCGCTCATGCTGGTGGCAATGGGCAACTGCAAAAAGCAGGAACCGGCAGGACCCTGTTTGCTAGAGGACATGCAGCTCAGAGAACAGATGAGCCAGAGCCAGTCTCACACAACACATTTCCAGTCAGGCAGGTTGCATTGCCACAGAGCTGCCGGCTCGGGTGCTAGGCTCAACTCACCTCAGGTCATCCTGGCTCAGGAATGTCAGATCTCCATAGTTGACATAGAACTCAAAGTCATCTGTGTAGCGGTTGAAAGTGATTACTTTGCGCTGGGGATAGGGTGCCATGCGCTGGAACAAAATCCTCTTGTTATGCTTCAAACTCCTGGATTTATTATCCTCCTCAACTTCACGAGTAAACTCCACCTGCATCACAAACAGAGAATAACACTCAGCAACTGCAAACTGTGGCATCTTACATCAGCAGTGTTCGGCTGCTCTGCCCCATGCAAAAGTCAGGGGGCAGGCAAATATTCCTCGACTGATATTTACATATGCCTGGCTTTTTGAAAACCGCATTTCTATTGTAAAGACCTCCTTCTGCTTTCTTTAGTAGATTGGCAGAAAGATCTCCAGAGCTTCTAAGCTCAAAGGAAGCCAAGAGGTTCCAACCTGGATTGCTTCTCCCAGTACAGCCCCATAGCTTGCACAAGAGAAGGAAAACCAAAGGTTACCTGGATAGGAAACACAGCAGCATCCCGAACAATGAAGGGCTTCACCTTAAAGGCTTTGCTGAGAGCAGCTGCCTGGTAGACTGCACCCATAGCAGCAGCCTCATCGGCATTGATATTCTTGCCCAGCTCTTCTCTATGAAGTGAAAAGCAACAGACATGAAGTTTGCAGCCTCTACATAAACAGCAGCTTGTCAGTGGGAGACAGACTAGAAGGGGGCCTCACATACTCACTTGCCCACAGCTTTCAGCAAAACCTCCTGCACTTTGGGGACCCGTGTGGCACCGCCAACTAGAATCACCTGGTCAATTCCATCCTAGGGATTGGAAACAGTCACCTTGTCTTAAGAAAGCAATTTTGGAAAGCTAGGTCCAGGGCTTCCTTATGCTCCTTCCCCAGTCACCACGTGCTGACACGGTGCTGTAAGAACACCCACACTACACCCTACTGTCCCCATGCAGGCCAGTGCCCAACAGATCTCAGATGAACATCAGCTGTGCCAACAACGAGGCACCTGGGGTGAGGTCTGACAAACAGTGACAACATGACCATGGCTTCAAGCCACCTGAAACATGGGGCTTGACTCAAAATTAGACAAACTATAGCTCAATGCCACAGGAGACAGTGACCCCAAGAGCCGGCTGGATCTGAACAGACAGAAATAGAGACTCTAAGAGGTAACTCAGTATCTTGCATTGAATACCAGATCCCAAAGCTGATCAAGAGTCACAGCACCCTGGAAAATAAGCATTTAGCCTGCAGTGACTCCCTCCAAAGGACTGCCACAGGTTTGGTCCCACTGCAGCCCGCAACAGGGAGTGTGCAAAGGAGAAGCCCAAACACCTGTAATTCTGTTTCCAGACTCATTCAGTTAAAACTTCAGGAATAAGACCAGAACCAAGACAAAAAGGGGAAACATCATTACTTCAAACCTACAGCACAAGCATGAAGTGTTTTAAGACAAAGAAGCCCCTCCTCCAAGTCCCTAATTTCTGGTAGATAGTGCAGGGGAAGTGTGACACACTCCTGCTCGACACTGCAGGAGGCAAACTCTCTGCAGCACCAACATCACTGTCACAAAAGAGGCATCTACCTCCTAACAGTCCTGATAACACAACCACTGATGCCTCAATCATGATGTGGCAACAGCTCCACACAGAGAAGCTTCAGGCTTGGTAATGAATTTTCTAAAACCCACCATGTTCATCTCTGCACTACTCAGAGCCTGCTGCACGGGTCCTGGGACACGCTTGAACAAGTCGGAGCACAAATCCTCAAATTCCTGTCTTGACACCTTGGCTTTGAAGTCTATGTCATCCAGCAGTCCCTCAATCTGTCCAGAAAAAGAACGGGCAGAATGAAATTAATTGTGGAGCATTTTCCAAGCAAAGTCCTTGCCCAGTGTGCAAATAGTTCTGGCTTTTGTAACACACAACAGACCTGACCACACTCATCTGAACCCTACCATTGCTAAAGTGATGAGAGCATGGAACATGGGTGTAACAGACAGCTTCTCTCAGTGAAAGTTTATTTAACATACTTGACACGAATAACTCTTCTTCAATCCACTCAATCACCGGTGCTACCAAGCGGGCACAAGCTGAGAGGGACCACCAGGAGCGATGCTCCTCAGCAGACCTGTGCTGCAGAGGGACAGTGTTCCCTTACACCAGTCCTCAACCCACCCCACACTTAGCCCAAAAAAAAGCAGGAGCCCACAGCAGAAGTGCAGACCTGTGCCATGTGGTCAGCATTCGCACTCAGCACAGTTTTCAGGCGGTTGGCCTCCTTCAGCAGTTTGGCCATGGCCCGAGGATTCTTCCGGACATCTTTTGAAGGGTGCTGCTCATTAAAGAGTTTTGCCAAGTAGTCCCGGAGACGAAACTCCATCTCTAAACCTCCAAGAGTACGGTCAAACCTGAGAAAAAGAACGAAGGGAGGTGCAATATCTGAAACCAAACTGGAATATAAATTTCATGTATTATTTCACAAATATGCAGAGCAGCAAGGGGTCAAAAGTAGCTGCAGTATTGTCAGCTGTAACGACTGTGAAAGAACAAAGGTTGTCTCCCCAGAACAACACACTATAATGAAAGAAAGAAAAACAGAAATAAAAGATTCATTACCACAGCAGCCTTTTAACAGGAAATTTCATAATATTTTAGGTAAATGCCTTATTGCCAAGAATGTCAAACAGCTGAGAAGCCAAAGGACAACTGTATCAGGTCCCAGGTATTTTCTTGAAAGCAGCAATATAAATGCGTTAGAGTTAAAATTGCTGGGCTGGGTATGCACAGCACTCCCCTCTTTATTTGGGAATGCATTAAGTACACTGCATTTTCATTCCTCTCTAGAAGTGTATTCGTCCTTTTCCAACTGATACACTCTATAAAATTACATGAAATAGAATGGACTCACATGGCTTAAGGCTATCAAAGGCAAGCCTAAGTCAAACTAAGTACACTGGTTCCCTCCTAGGCTCCTGGAAGTTCTCAGTTACCTCCTACAAAAGACAGCAACACTAAAATTATTCCCAACTGGAGCCGTCTTGCTCCAAATGTTTCCCCTTCAGCTATCTAAATTACTGAAGCCTCACTGCAAAATTCTACATGATGAGGAGATTGTGAAACAAATGGTTTCTTTCCTGAGACCTGTGGAATTTGTGCAACTCGCGTGGAATTCTTACCCAATGCCTTGGATCTGCAATTGAGGTTGGGTTCCCGAGTCCTTAGTTTTCACTGTCTGATATGTAACAATAGTACAAACAGTGCTTCCTGCTCCCATGTCGTAAAACATGATATTCTGAAAAGAAAAACTGTGACAGTGAAGCAGACACACGTGGATATACCCCATGAATAAGGAAAGAACCCTTTCAGTGTGATACAGGCCACAACTATCCACTCCCTGACCTGACTTTCTACCCTAAAGATAGGAGCCATATTTTGACCAAACACGGGCAGTGTTCAGGGCCATGTTTGACAGAAGAAAACAAAACTTCTAATCTATTTCACAGTTCAAAACCCCAAGTTTTGCTCTTTCTTCAGCCTCAAGAAAATCAAGTACTTCTGAGTCAATGTTCCAATACTTCAAGTAATCACTGCTGTTACTTTCTCCAGCTGATGGGCAAGGAACAAATATAGGTTTACAAAATGAGAACTCCCAGGATCTGCCCTCACTCCAGCAGCTTTCAGGCTTCACCACCCATGCACACAGGGCTTAATCTCTTTGTCTTGTTGATGAACACATGGAAACAGAGGAGATTGCTTGATCAGCAGAGTCCACTGGAAGTTCTCTTGAATTTTTTTCTGCAGCACTTTCTCCCCTGAATGCAGGCAACTTGGCAGGACTCTCTGCATCTCCCAAATGCACTTACCTGTGCCGTGGCATTGATGTCTTTCCTCCTAAAAACTCCATAGTTCAACGCTACAGCCGTGTTGTCATTGATGAGCTGCAGCACCTTGAGGTCAGCCATGCGGGCAGCGTGCAGAACTGCTCTCCTCTCTGCTTGGTTGAAGTAGGCAGGAACTGTGATCACTGCGTCTTTGATGGACTGCTCTAAAACAATTGCAGGGAACTCTGCATCAGTGTAGCTACATGCAAAGACTTCTTGAGACAGAGTGACAGCAGCAAACCCAGAGAAGGCAAGGTGAAGACTCACACAGGATGGAACCCTGCAGCAGCAGTCAGGGTCCCTAGGGATGAATCTCTCTGTATCCTACTGAAACCAAGCAGACTGGCATATTTGCACAAAGCCAAAAGTCTACTTGACCTCACTTTCATGTGTCAGGATACTCTCAAATGCTCTGAGTAGCCTTCCATTTCAACAAATACTATCTTCATGGAGCCTAACATTGTCACTGGAACATATTCACTCTCCAGCAAAAAGTCTTTGCACTGGCTGTAGTGTCACTGACCACATGACAAAGCCTCCTAGTGATTTATCCCCTTTTCATTACTATAGTATTTCATTAGCAACACAGCATGAAATATGCATGACAACCTCTTCTCTGTTAGCAAGTTTCACAGCAAAGGGCTATTTTTGCTCTTTTAGTTCAGCTCCAACAGCAAGTTTCCATCCAGAACAACTAAGCACAGCCTTCACAGAGCCACTTCCACTCTCCCCTGCAGCCACCTCCCATGTGCCTCCACTCTGATTACACACATGAGACAGAAAACATTTTTCTCCAGAGACTGCCTGTAAGACTCTTTCACTGCAGGGCTAGGTGGTAAATGGGGTGTCTGCCCCCAAGAGTAAGATTAAGATCCCAAACTTGCCCAATATTAGAAACAAATGATAACTGGATAGCTGCTAAGTCTTGCTTACAGCCTACAGCTGGAGAGAACCAACACCCTGTTTCTAAAACCCCTGGGTTTCTGAACATTTTTGGTCTCTGTTTGAATCCTATAGTGTACAAACACATACATATACAAACAACAAAAAGCTAAATCCTTCCAACCTGCAAATTCCTCAGCCAGACCACGTGAATAGTTCAGGACCATCCCCAGCATCTCCTCGGGAGAATACTGTATCGTCCTACAGTGGGAAAGGAAATGATGGCATCAACAGTGAGTTGCAGAAGCCTAGCAGCTGAAATCCATCCCACAAAGAACCCAGAAGTAGCCACTTACGGGGACAACTTGAAGATAACAGTCTGTCTTGTCTCATCCTTCACCAGCTCATGCTCTGGGAATCGGGACTGGTACAGGGCCACGTGGGGATTATCGATCCGCTTACCCAGCAGATCCCGGAAGTATCGGAATGCCACCTTGGGCGTCCTTATGGACTGCAGGAAAAAAACCCACATCACCCACTTGCATTCTTTCACTTACGCTGTTCTCAAACCAATCTCTCCCAGATTATGTGGGGAACAACTCTTGCTATGGGATTATGAGCACACAGACATTACACAGAGCCAATAACACACCAAGGAGATGAGACGTGCAGGACAACAATAAAACACTGTTTCAGGCGTTTATCACAATGTGGAATACGTGTATTCTGTGAACAGGAACTCTTACCATCCCCAGCGCGCTATCACCAAACAGACGCTCGCTCTCCTTCAAGGAAACAACCACGGGTGTTTTCCTTCGTGACTCCCTGAGGAGACAGAAAGAGGAATAAACCAGTTGAAACAGGTGAACATTCCGGTCTCCAGTGAAGAAGGATGTTGTTCCCATTCCAGGACTAAGGGGCTACCACAGAAGCTGCCCCCTCCTTCAGTGCTTTTATTTAGACTATTTTGCTTTACTCCCCCCTATATCTCTATATCTATACAGTATCTATAACTGCCAAATTTCAGGGAATTGTGTGAGAAATCTCCTTGTTACCTCCAGACCCCCAGAAATCAAGGATGTACCTGATCATATGTCCTCTCTCACCTGCAGATTCTTCACTCAGTGGCTTGAATATGGGCTGCAGCAGCAGCAGCTGAATGCAAGAGATTTTACCTGTGCTGTAAGTGTGGGGTTTGAACAGCTGCAGCAAAAACAAACCTGGCTCTGCGGGGAACTATGAATCAGGGGACAGGTGGGAACTGGGTGCCCCTTTGGGTTTGCACCACAACCTGTCCTTAACCACGTGAGCTTTCGGCACTTGCTGGAAAGGTACCCAAAGCGCACCCAAACACCTGAAAGGTGAGTTAACAAACCGCCCTGGACGATGCCCCGCAGCTGCCCACCTGGGGCAAGACTGAGTCACAAGCCTGCGCGGGAGGATGGGAGCCTTCCTGTAGCAACACAGAACAGGGATGGCCGAGTCCCAGCCGCCCTCATTTTCCGCCCGCTCCGGGGCGGGTGGGGAGGCAACAGCCGCGGCAGGACAGGCCGGATCCCCCCGGCACCTCTCCCGCGGCAGCACTCGGCGCACCGGAACAGCCGCTCACTTGTTCAGGACGATCTCCATGGGCACCCCAGGCTTCACGATGGCGATCTTCATCGACTCGCTGCCCACGTCCACCGACATCACCGCCACCGGCTCTGAAAACAAACCCTCGGTGAGAACCTGCTCCCGCTGCGGGCAGCCAAGACAAGGACGGCCCGGACAGGGGGCTGGGGTGGCACTTTAGCACCGGCCGCTCCTCCCCAACGGCCCCGCACCGCCGGCGTCACGGCCCAGGCTGGGAGAGCCCGGGAATCCGCCGCCTCCCCGCACCGTCCCGCACGTACCTGCGGCGGGCAGGAAACCGAAGAGAAGCAGCCAGGGCAGCGCCCAGCTGGGCAACCGCGCCATGCTCGGCACCGCTGGGCTGGGTTCGGCTGGGCTCAGCACCGGCCGGCTGGACTCGGCTGGACTCGGCCCGGCCCGGCGCGCGGAGCAGCCCCGCCGCGGCGGCCCCGCCGTCTGGCCCCGCCCCCGCCCGCACGCGGCAAGCGCCCATTGGCGCGGCTGCCAGGGCCAGCCCCGCGCGCCAATCCCGCAGCGCGCGCGCGTCCATTGGGCCACGTCGGGGGAAGCCGGAAGGAGTCACGAGCGGGAGCCGCGGCCCCATTGGCCGCCGGCAGCGGGGCCGCGGGGGTTGGCCTGAGCGGCGCGCGTGCCGGCCTCACACGTGAGCTTGCGCGCGCCTCACGGCAACTGAGCCACGTGCGATCCGCCTGCACCGTGTGCGCCCCCTGGCGGCCGAGAGGCGCCTCGCGGCCAGGCCCCCACACAGCCACGCCTCCTTTACACCACGCCCCCAGACCCCGCCCCGCCCCGGTTCGCTCCCGGTTCTGGCTTAACTCGGGTTCGGCACGGCTCGCGTGGACTCAGGCGGGTCCGGCACAGCCCCAGCCCCTTCCCTCCTTCGTTCTCCGCACCCCGTCCCCCATTGGCCTCTCCCCGTCCCGATGCTCCGGGCTCTTCTCGCTGGTGGCTCCTGCAGCTTTCTGCGGTCCCCACAACCTCTCAAGCATGATGCCGTGCCCTTCAGCCCTCTCCCGGTGAGCTCCTAGGGGCCCCTGCCCCGTGTCCCCCCGTCCCTCCCTCCAGTGCCTGGGCAGACTCTGGTGTGCCTGGAACGTGCTGCCAGTTCAGAGGCCACACAGAAGGGACAGCCTGCTTCACAAAATGCTTTATGACTGGGCACTCCGTACCGCAATCCCCATCTGGCCCCGGCCCAGGGGGTACAACGATCCGAAATTACAAAAGGTTTACGAAGAGAGGTCTGAGTCTACCCCACAGGGCCAGGAGGCTGCAGGGCCTGGCCTCACGGTTTCCTTCCCTGGAACACGATAGCAGCAGCTACCAGCATCTGCTCCGAAACCAGCACCTCCCCAAGGCTCGGGCCCCAGCAGGTCTTTGGCAGCTTTTTACTTTTCAGCACTTCGACATCATTCCAATAAAGTTTGTTTTTAAAAAATCAACATTAAAAAAAACACTTATTCCCTTGCCTGAATAGGCAACACTCAGTACTACCCAGCTGGGCCCAATGCAGGTCCACAACCCTTGGCATGAGGCATAGCAGGGGCCATGGTCCCCCTCAGGAGCTCCTCGCTGCTTGGCACACTCAGAAGTCCATCCAGGTGGTGGATCTGGGGTGCACAGCACCCCGCTCAGTTCATGAACTGGGTATAGCCCTCTGCCCCAGTGACAATGACATCCATCCAGATACGCATGGCCTCGGCTGATGGTGCCACCATGTAGTAGAGTCGGTCATGGGTCTTCACACAGAAAGTGAGCGCGGGGTTTGGGCTCTGGAGGGGAGGATTAAATCAGTATTCTGCTCCCCTCTGAGCAGAAGTAATCCCCTCCTTGTCCCCCCACAAAGCCCAGCACTGGGGTCCTGCCCTTGGCGCCCTGAAGCTGGCACCATCAGGGGCCATGGACCATTCCAGGAGCATCCCTGGCACACACTGCCTTACTACCTCCTACCAGTGTGACAGAGGACAGTGCAGGAGGATGGGGATACCCACAGGGGCCCCCAGCAGACACCGGAGCAAGTGGCAACACCCAGCTCTCACCTTTGCAGCACTGCGGAGGTGGTCATAGTAAACCTCTTCAATGGCTTGGAAGTAGATAACACCCTTCAGCTTTGTCTCGTGTTTATCTGCCCAAGAGAGGGACCTGTTGTTGACTCTGGGTGATGCCACAGGTAGGGGTACGCCAGGCAGCATAGGGACTCACCCACGTAGTATGAAAGGGTGCGCTTCATGCGGTCAAAGACAAACCAGCGCTTCTTCCAAGATTTGATCTTCCCACCCATCTTGACCAGGTAGCCCTTGCACATCTTCTCTGTCAGGATTATGTGGTAGCAGGTGTCAACGCTGTGGCCTGAGGACTCGATGTGCAGCCGCAGGTTGAAATCCTCCTTACGGATGGGGAGGTACCGTGTCAGGGGACGAGCCTGGAAAAGCAACACAGCCCTGCAAAGCCCACCAATGGTGACAAGAGCCATGTCCCCCTGCTGCAAGATGGGACATCAGTGGCAAGCTGGGTGTGCCTCACTGTCCAGGCTTGGAGAGGGGAATGGCAGCCTGTCTCACACCTGTGAGAAGTGCTTCTCCCGCAGTTTGACTTCCTTCTCCACCAGCTTCTGCCGCCGCACAGTCTCATCCTGCAGACGGCGTTCCAGCTGCTCCCGGCGCCAGCGCTCATCCTCCAGCGCCTGTTGGCGCAGCTCCATTTCCCGCTCCTGCCAGCATGCACAGGCACTCAGCCACAAAGACTGAAGACCTGCTTGCCATCTAGCCATGGTGCTGGTGCTGTCACTCACCCGGGACTCCATCAACCGTGACTTCTCCTCGTGTGCCTCCCTCAGCATCTTCTCCATCTCCTCAATCTTCCCTGTCTCCATCCCACTGGCACTGCAAAACAGCCACAGCTGCTGCCCCAGCAGGAAGGACCTTGACCCAGTAGCATATCAGCAGAGCAGGCTGTCCCCTGGCCATATGAGCTGGCCCCAGGGTTACCTGGAGATGTCAGGTGAGCACACAGAGTTGTTGCCAATGGAGATGCTGGTCTCCATGCTGTCTGAGCTCTCCAGGCTGAGGGTGTCGTAGGCATGGTCCAGCTCCTCAGCCCGGGGCCCGGCACCATGGGGACGGTGGTGGTGGAGGATGGAGTGGTGCACAAGCCGGGGGAAGGCAGTGGGGAAAGGGGGCTGCCCATGCAGGGCTTCCCACTGGGACTGCGCCTCAGCAGCTGCTTTCTGCTTAAGCTCTGCGAGCCGCCGTTTCTGCTCCTCAATCACCTGCCGACCTATGCCATGGGAAGATGACAACGTCAAGTTAAATGTGCCACAAACAGAGCCACATCATGTTGGGCGAAGGGATGGCATAGGCAGAAGACACTACAGGCACTGCTGGAGCCATGAGGGTATGGTAGGGACAGAGATGGCAGCTGCTGTCACAACTCTCTGGCAAGCACCACAATCTGTCTGGGCAGGAGCAGGGGGCACATGTTCCAGGCTGGCAGGAACAAGCTAGGCAAAGCATTAGCGGGTTAGGGATGCACAGGGTTTGTGTCAAAGCAGATGCTGAGATGCACCTGGGGTCCTGGACTGATCATGCCCCTCTTATGTATGGCAGAAGGTGCCAGCAAACAGCCATGCTGCTGCCTCTGGGCTGCTCTAGGCAGTCCAAATCACCCCATGTCTCTACCTGGTAGATTGCCCGGCTGCAAGGGCTCTGCTGGGAGCAGCTTGGCTGGAGATGGGCCATCAGGTGGAGGGGTCAGGAGGAAAGAGAAGGGGGAAAAGCAAAAGACCATGAGAGAGGCACCACATCCTGCCAGAGCACTGCTGCTGCTGCCACCCTCAGCCAGGCTCCCTTCTCCATTGTCCAAGTGGCAGCAGGGATAGCATCTCCCAAAGTCCCACCTCCCCAGAGAGTCAAGACACAGAGACAGAGCTCACCCTTCTGCTGCAGGGCCAGCTGGCGCTTGGTCTCAATGTCCTGCAGCGTGGCCACCAGGTTGCGGGACAGGCTGCCCGCTGGGCTTGGGGGGCCCTGGGCAGGACAGCAGGTGGTCAGCTGCAAGGATGGGGATGGGGGCTGGCACTAGACACATATGAGCCATGGCCAGGGTGCCTGGGTCCCCCTGGCAGCCATACCTTGGGTGAGGGGCTGCGCTCCAGCACAGAGAGGTTGAGCTGTGAGGACGAAGGGGTCCCACTCTTCATCTGAGAGGTGAGGACACCAGCACCACCCTCTGTTTTTGCACGATAGACCTGAGCAGAGAGACACAGAGTGAAAGAGACATGGGACAACTGCTGAAGTTCCCCTGGACAGATGGCTCCCCAGATCCTGCTCTGTGTCGGTGCCATCCTGGCAGGGATGCAGGCCAAGAGGAGGCACAGATTGCCTATCCCAGGCCACAGGTCTGCTCTGCCTTTGCCTGCTGTGGCAGCCAGGGCTCGGCAGCACTCAGGGTACAGGGTCCATAGGAACATCCCCACATTGCCCCACTTTTGCCACAACCAGTGGCCCCAAAGCCTGAGCCTCGGCAGCAGCGAGCCAGGATTACCTGGAGAGCCTTGTGAGAGGAGTGAACTTTAGCTGGAAGTGGAGGAGGGGAAGAAGGAGGAGAGACAGAGGAAGAGGAGGTCTCAAAGCCCGCCATAAGCTCCTGGTACCACTTCTCTAAATCAAGAGCTGGGAGACACATAGGGCCTCCCAACAGTTGCTGCTCCATCTGGAGAGAGAGGCTGCGTGAGAAAGGATGAAGGACAAATGCAGCAAGAGGGACAGATGCACAGAGAAGAGGTTGAAGCATCCCTGCCTGTGCCTGCACCATTCCCCCAGAATTTAATGTGCTGACCCCTGGGGATCCTGTGCACTCCCCTGGCTAAGTCCCAGCAGCTGTAGGAGCCATTTGCTGTACAAGAGAATGTGAGAACTGATCAAGCACAAAGATCCCCTGCCCTGGGGGCAGTGGAACAGCAGACAGGACAGCCAAGGGTGTGGGGACTGTCAAGACCCTGAGCTGCTGCTCAGCTCCATCTGCAGCTCATCCCTTCCGGTGCATCTCCATCACCTCCCAGGGAGAGTGCAAGGGGCTAAAGAGAAGGAAACAGGGCACCAACCTCTGCAGAGATGAAGGGAGAAGGGAGAGATGGAAGAGGAGGAAGAGGAGGAGCACAGCCTGAGGATGAAGGAGCCGGAGGGGTACAGCCCAGTGAGGAAGCAGCAGGGGTGTGGAAGCTGCCCAGGATACCTGAGAGTTGCTCAACGGTCACATACTGGGCAGAGAGAAGCAGATTAAACCAGGGTAAGAGCAGGGGCAAGCAGGCACAGAGGAACAAGCAGGCAACTCCAACCCCCATAGGAAGCTGCCTTGTCCTGGGAGAAAAAGCTGTTGGTGCTGCAGCCACCCTGGTGCTGGGCACTGGGTCAGGCCTGCTCTGCATCTTCCTCACTTCAGACAAGTGGCCAGGACTGCATCCAACAGACAAAGGGTCACCCCTCCCACTGCTGGACACCCACTGCTCCCAAACCCTGCCACTACATCCAGAGCAGGCAAGAAGAGCACCCCAGAAAGGAGACTGGGCAGTTTGAGCCTCTGCTCCCCACTCAGCTGCAGCCAGAAAAGTGTCCTGACCCCAGAGAGATGTGGCACACAGGGCACACAGGGAGGCCACAGCTCCCTCCCTGCCTGGGATGCAGCGGGCAACCCGAGGGAGCAAACCCGAGCATGCTCTGGGGCAGGTACCTCGTCGGCTGTGGGAGCTACAGCAAGCAAGAAAGAGCGCTGAGCGGCAGCAGGGGCAGCAGCAGAAGCTTTAGTGTCCAGGCTGGGGCCATGTGCATTACTGCAGAACCTGAAAACGTCAGACAGCCTCATGTACTCCTAGAAATCCATGGCAAGGGAGAAGGAGAAGAGTTAGACCCGTGTGCTGGCATCATGGCACTGACTGCATAGCGGGAGCAAACCTCCCTGTGCATTCATGCCCCACCCCTGCCTCCCCAGCCCTACCCTGATGCCCATGGTGTCTCTAGGGTGCAGCACATGCACCAAGCTGGGCTGGGTATGCTGGCACCCATCTGGCTCCAGCCTTCAGTGCAGCTTTGCTGAGTGCCTCAAGGGGCAGGGATGCCTCAGGCTGGCCACAAGTCCTCCCTAGTGCAGCAGCACTGGATGAGGCACCTCAAGCTGCGCTGAGCCAGCTTAAAATCCACTTCCTTGTCCTTTCTGAACCAACATGCTAAAGCTGAGGACTTGTTCTTATGGTGGGAAAGCCAGGCTAGCAGGACCCTACAGGATGATGTCAGGAGATGCCCAGCCAGATGGCAAGCAGTGAGCAAGAGGGAAGCCTGTGCCTCACACCACTGCAGCAGGATTAAAACAGAGGGCAGCAGCAGGAACTGCGATGCCCGGTGGGCTCAGGAGAGCAACTGGACTCAAGGACTGAGTGTTAATGACCACAGCTGCCAGCTATCTGATAAATGCTCCAGCCATGCTGCTGTGGGGCTGCCCTGCTGCCTGGGGGTGATATCAGTCCACAAAAGGGATCTTGGCCAAGGAGGGGTGAGCAAGCACATGCAGCTAGTTCCTCTAGTTAGTTACCTCTTGTGCCTTGGGGAAGGAGTAGGTGGCAGGAGAAGCTAAGGAGGCAGCTGCTGCTGGCAGGGGACTCAGGGGCTTAGTTCCCTCCAACAGCTCATAAGGTTCTGAGATATGGAGGGTCTCCTGTTGAAGGGTAAAGATCATGTAGGCAAGGTGGGCAGAGATAGCAAGGTGGCAGTAGCAGGAGTCCCACTGCAGGCAGGCACAAGGAGATTCTGACATCTTGTGCCTCTTACCAGCAGCAGGTCAGGCAGCACCACAGCCCCTGAGGGCATCATGGTTCTGGTTCCCCATTCAAAACCAGAATAATAGAGCAACTCACTTCCACCTATAAGTCCCCTGGACCAGCACCAAGACATCCCCATGCTTGCTCTCCAGCAAGGATGGGACCCTAGGCAGTCCTGTTCCATGTGCTGCTCTGTTGCATTTCCTTTCCTCCCTCCCAACCTCTGAAGCCATGGAGAGAATCTGAGCAGCTGAAAGCACCTGGTCAGAAGGTACTCAGGAACACAGGAAATGCTGCAAAGCAAAGCTGGTGGAGCACAAGGCTTGCCTTCACTGACAACAGCAGCTCAGGAGAGCAGCTCAAAGCACCAGAGCCTCCTCCAGCCACTTACCTCTCGGAGAGCCGAGGACATTTTTGGGAAGCTCCTGCCACCTGTGACGAGCTGGTATCTCCTCTCCAGAGACATGAGCTTCTCCTTCTCCTGCACACGGGGTGACAGGTCAGAGGCAGCTGATAGTTACTGGCACCCCTTGGCCAGTCACTGCCCAAGCTCACCCTGCCTGCCAGCAACCTGTCAAGAGCTAGCATGATCTTGTCCCCTGCCTCGAGCACCCTCAGGAGCACACAACCATGGCATTACCTTCTGCAGGAGCTGCAGGACGCTGCTCCGCTCTCTGGCCAGGCGCTCGGCCTCCTGGGCACTCTGAAGCCGAATCTGGGCAGCCTGGGCATCCAGGGCAGCCACCCGCTCCTGGGGAGCAGGCAGCAGAGATGAGCTGGCTGCTGATGAGCCACGGGATGCAGCCTGGCCATGCCAGACCATGGGGCACAGCCCAGCCACACTGGACCAAGTGCTCCTCCATCCCTACCTTCCTGCGGGCAATGTTACGGTGGCACTCAGCCCGGCTCTGCAGGAGCTGCTGGCCTCGTGCCTCACGCTCCTCTTCGAGGTGGCTCTCTCGCTCCAGCTGCTGGAACTCCAGGTCCTCAAACAGCTTGGCCTCCGTCTCCAGTGCCTCTGCCTCCTTTGAATACACAAGAGCACTGTGAGTGGATCAGTCAGCATCCTGCAGGCCGGTCTCCCAGAGCAAAACCTCCTGCCATGCCTCCACATCCTACTGGTGCTGGCCAGGAACCAGAGTTGGTAGCCAAGCCTGTCCCCTGTGCCTGACGTGGGCAGACAGGCAGTTTCGCCTTCTGCTGGGCACCAGAAACACAAGAGATACTGACAGGAGTGTCTGCCATCAGAAGAAGGCAACAGAGGCACCCAGGACAGAGCAGTCACCCCCATGAGACGAGCTTGCCACAGGCAGGGGCTTCACCAGCCCTCAGAGACCAGCTGCCCCTGCTGAACCACATGTGGGCTAAAGCCATGCCCTGACAGGTAGCAAAACAGGTGTAACCACCAACACACAACACTGTGTCACCAAGCCTACAGGCCACAAAGCACCCACAGACAAGCACCGTGCTGGACAGACTCCTGCACGTCCTTCTGGCCTTCATGCACCCGCAGCACTCAGCTCCGGGCCTGCCAGTGCCACTCCTGGCAGCCACTGTGCCAGCACCCCACAGGGATGTGTTTCACCCTGCTCCATGAGATGGACAGGCAGTGACACAGCTGCTGGGCTCCTGAGGGCTCCCGCACACAGAGACCGCTCCATGGCCCCCTGCCCGCTATGCACCAGCCCTCATCCAGAATGCGAGTGCCTGGCTGGAGTAGGCTGTGGCAACGTGAGTTTATCTGGGCAGGCACTAACCACAGGCTGGGGGAAGTCAACCACTTCCAGAAAATACCAGGTAATAGGAAAAAATGCTGAGGACAAGCAGTAACACAGATCATAATCACTGTGTAAATGAACGTTCTCAGGAAATAGCTGGAGGCAGCCAGATGAAGATGCAGCAGCCCCCAGGGCTCCCCAGCCTGCCCTCCTCTGCAGGGCAGAGTCCATGCCTGTGCCTTGCCCGGTCCCAAGGAGCTTTGCCCAGCCGGTCTCATGGCCCGGGCCCGGGCGAGCGGCAAGCTTACCAGGACGATGGTGCCCGGTGCCAGCCACCTCCAGCCTGGGTGCGATGTTCCCAGCGCAGCCCCGGCTGGCAGGGAAGAGCTGGCCTAAGCTGGAGCGGAGGGAGGTGGGCCATGGTCCGGGAGGGGTGGGGGGAGACACTGACCCTTCGCATCTGCTCCTGCAATTGCTCCCGCATTGACTCAGGGCACTTATCAAGGTGGCTCTTCGACTCATGGTAAAGCGCCTGGAGTTGCTCTAGCTCCTTCCTTTCAGCATCAACCTTTGCCCTTTCCTGAATTAGGGGAGAACAAGACAAGACAAAACAAAAAAAAAAAAGGGGGGGGGAAGAAAGAAGAAAGAAAATACACTTCTCAAATGGGCGCCATGCAGAAGCTGTGAGTTAGAGAGAGGCTCAGCTGGAGACAGAGTAGGCTCAGGAGATGGAGCATCATGGCAGCTACAGGGAGATCAAGAGACACAGGAGCTGGGGCCAAGCAGTGTTAGAGGGGTAACAGCCAACCCCTGACCTCTTCTTTGTGTTTCCAGAAACAAACTTGCAGGCAGCAAAAAGATCAATGCTGACAGCATGGTTCAAGACATCCCAATCCCGCACACGGCTGCATCACAATAAACACAAACTGGCTTTGTTAACTGCTGCCAGTTAGGAACTGCAGGTCCTGAATGCAGACTGAGGGCATGGACCACCCTCATCCATTAGGAGAAGGTTGCTCATGGGGCAGCTGTGAAAACAGGAGGCAGTGGTCCAGCAAGAGGTACTCAGGCTATGATGAGTCAACAGCAGAGCTGACCCTTGAGCCAAAATGAGGGGCCCAGCCAGAGGAGCAGTAAAATGGGGCCAGCAACATGGGACTGGCATAGGAGAACCATCTCTCACATGTCTGACACTACCATACAGGGGCTTGGCATTGAGAAATGCTTGCTGCAAGGAGCCCTGTGCTCCATACAGAGATGGGACATCATGAAAAGGGCTATAAGGGGACATGCTGGCAGGGAGGCAAGGCTGCTACAGGAAAGTGCCCCAGGAGAGGATCTGTGGATTGCCAGGGGACTCCTGGACATGCAGAGATGTCAGAGGGGATGAGAGAGTTCAGAGCAGGCACTGTTAGTGCAAGTAGTGCAGATGGGTTAGGAAAGGGGCAGTTAGGTCATTGGAGAGGGCTTTCCCTGCACTCCTCTCCTGGCTCTGCACGAGGCTGTCCTTGGCTACAGAAGATGCCTACAAAGGGCTGGAAGACCAAAACCGGAACAAAACCCCCAAATGCTGTAGGAGCACTGCTGGCAGGCAGCAATGGCCACTCTGTGAGGCCACAGGCACCCCAACAGCTCTGGCACCTACAGTCATGGGGCTGGCCAGACCCCAAGGGACGCTGATGCCACATCACGGTGGCACAGAGCTGCTGGTGGGACCTCGGCATAGGCTGCATAGAGACAATGGCCTCAGGCAGCCAGAAACTGGATCCCAGCAGCTATCCCAACAACAAGGCCATGCCACACTGCCTGCAAGGCTGTGGGACAGCCAGCAACCAGCAGCTGGGAAAAACCTTCCACACATGCAGCATCAAGCAGTAACTGTACCACAGGCAACATCAGGGGGAAGGGGGCCAGGACCCCCTCCTAAAGCCACCAAGTTGAACACCTGTAGTGGTTTCCCAGCCAACTCCAGCAAGCTGAACACTACAGCAACAGCTGCCATCACACACGAAGGTGCAGTGTAGTGAGGTGACTTGCTGCAACATCTAGTTCCCTAGCAAGGGCAGGTAATGGGGAGTGGCAAGGCCTCTGTTTCAGCACTGCCCACCACAGGCAGCAGCCAACTGGAAAGCCTCACACCACAGTCTCTCTGCCAGAGCAACAGGCAGCAGCCAAAATGCTTCCTGAGCATTGGCTGTGTTCTCCTCCAACAGGGCTGTTTGACCAGCCCAGACAGACAGACAGATTCCCCCACAACACAAACCACAGGGGCTACTCCCCTAAGCTTCTGCAGAGCCCAGGCTCTGGAGAACAAGTCCACAGGGGAACGCTGCAGCATGAGGCATTGCAGCACTGGCTGTCAGTGCCAGAGAGGATACGGCACAGCTGGTGGCAATGGGAACCTGCGACTGGGCTCACCTTGTCTCGCTCCTTGCGGATGCTGGCGTCCAGGCTGGAGAGCTTCTCCTGCACCTGCTGCGCTGCTTCCTGCTCCTGCCGCAGCCGCAGCACCTCTGATTCCCGCT
Organism: Parus major; assembly: GCF_001522545.3. NCBI lineage: Eukaryota > Metazoa > Chordata > Aves > Passeriformes > Paridae > Parus > Parus major. The sequence goes on from NC_031792.1 coordinate 186,392, forward strand.
CACCCTGCAGCAGCGCCCGCTCCATCTCTGCCTGAACAAGCAAAGGGATGTCAGGACTGCTGCTCTAGCTGGATCTAGCTCATACCCTTAGGATTTAGTGCTGCAAACAGCAGAGGACTCAGCAGTGTCCCCTGACCCCTCACCTCTCGTGATGTCTCCTGCAGCTGCTGCTCCAGCTCCTTGACACGGCCCTTTAGCTGGTCCAGGTGTCCGAGGACACTGGCACGCTCCTCCTCCAGTCGCTGCGCCTCCTTGGCCCGGGGGCCTGTCAGCTTCTCATGCTGTGGAGAGGGCTGATTGGCATGGCACTGTGCAGAACAGCATGGTAACAGAATGGCACAGCTGTTCCCTTACCTCGTGGTGGGTACTCTCAGTGCTGCTGCACTCCTCCTTCAGGTTCTCCTCATCTGATCTCTCCAGGCTCTCCCTCTGCTGCAGCTCTTCAACAGCATGGCCCAGAGCCATGGCACCCCTGGGGACCCACTGGCCAGCATCCGTGTCACCAGCCAGGAGCCTGTGCACGTCACCTGGCTCAGTGCCACCTGTCTTGGTGTACTCAGCACAGAGGTTCAGGATGGTCTCCAGGCGCTGCCGCTCCTGTGAGGAAGAACGGTCCCCATCCAGCATGTGCTGCGGCAGGAGCAGAATACGGGCCCGCACGCTGGGATGGGCAGGCAACATTTCAAAGCACAATGCAGCCAGCTCAACCCCAGAGCAGAGCCAGGCACGCGATGTGCTGGGAGCTTGAGACAGACTAATTACAGGCGGCAGTGCCGGCTGCCGAGCGCCTCCGCTATTTCCAGGCAGTGACTCAGGCTGCCTGCGCCAGGGGTGAGTCAGGGCTGAGCAAACACGGCCCTGGTGGCTCGGCCTGCAGGACTGGCAGAGGCACGGCAAACCTCATCCAAGCAGATGCCAATTCCATAAAAACTCCATCAGCCCTAAATATAGATGCAATGTCCACAGAGCCATGGCACCACCAGCAGATGCGCCCTGGCAGGGATGGACAAGATGTAGAGAAGGCAAGGGCACCACCATTTGGCCAGTAGCCCTGGGGCCATGCCAGCCCCACCAGCTTCCACAGGCTACTGTGACTTGGGGGCCTTGTATTCCCAGAGAGCTGCTGAGCATCGATGCCTGCTCCTGGCCATAATCCTCCTGGATAAGCCGGCAGCCTGGCAGCTGTGGCAAATCCCCAAGAGGCAAAGGTTCAGGTTTCAAAGCAGCAAATGATAACAGGTATTTGCAAAGAGAGTCCCACACTCAAATGCGTCTCCCCCCAGCCCCAAGGCTCACCAGGCGCTCCATCTCCTGCTCCCGAACCCGCTCCTGCCGCTGCCGCCGATGGTACTCCAGCAACTCATCCTCATTGTCACTGATCTCAGTGATGCTGTTCTTGCGCTCCCGTGACCCTGCTGGCAGCCGTGAGTCCCCTAAAGGCTTCCTGGGGGTGCGGGGGCTCTGCCGGGGCGAGGGCACAGCTGGGGAGCCCAGCCCGTACGTTGGGCTCAGGCAAGTAGTGAAACTGGGACGGCGTGTGGGGTTCTCTGCCAGCAGTGGGGGTGAGGGACTCCCAGCACCTTTTGACTCCTCTGGGCCCTTGCGCCTGCTACGGGGACTGCCAGGCACTTCCCTGCCCAGCCGGGGCTGTGAGGAGGGGGTGTCAGGGGCCACCCGGGGGCTGGCAGCCCGGCGTGACAAGGAGGGACTCAGGGGAGGCAGCTCCCGCATGCTCTCAGTGTTCCTCCGGGCCACCCGTGGGCTCTCGGGGGGCTGCAGCCGGGCCTCCGGGACTGCCCTGCTGCTGGGCTGCCGGCTGGGGGCCAGAGAGTCCCGTGGCTCCCGGAAGGGACTAGGGGGCCGCTCCTGCAGGGCCACCCGCGGCCGTGGCACCATCCTGGGCGTCAGCCGGGGGCTGCCCACCCGGTGGTCCCCGAGCCTCTCAGCTGGCCAAGGCTCACTAGAAGCCCCGCCAGGCAGAGTGGGTGGTTGGACAGTGTGGTTGTAGCTGGAGGAACGAAGTGGGAGAGGGGGAGGCACAGCTGGGCCCTGCTCTTGGCTGCTGAGTGAGGGGCTGGTGTAGCTACTGCTGCTGGCTGGGGAGGAGAGGGGAGAGAAGTTCTCATAGCTTGAGCCCCCCGAGGTGGCCCCAGGGCTAGGTGGAGGGGACAGGAGGCAGCGCCCACCCCCATTCACCACAGGGGAGAGGGGGGATCGGCCACAGGCAGAAGGCTTCTGAATGCTGCGGGCTGCTGACTCCTCCAGCACCAGCGAGTCCATGATGTCCTGCAGGTCCTTCTCGATGGAGCTGACAAGGGAGCTGTGGCTGTGACACTCACGCTCTGACAGCTGGTGGCCACCATTCACCAGAGCCTCAGATTCTGCAGGGAAACAAAGGAGCAGGCATCAGTGTGGTGTGACTCCACCGCATCCCTTGCCCGTGCTGGGGGCTACAGGGCAGCCTAGCATCATTCTTCCATGCAGACTTGCAGAGTCAGGGCTGGGTCACAGCCCCTGAGCTGCCTGCACCCTGCTGCCACCCTTTCCCACTCCAGCTGGGGAGCTGGGACAGGGAGGAGGCTGGAATCCTTCTAGCCCCATCACCCAGGAGACAGAAACCTGAGAAGACAGCCAAGCCACCCTCCCTGCGTCGAAGCTCCCTGCTCCACTCCCTGGAGAGCAGCTGCCCAAACCACCCACCAGCACCCACCACTCGCCCCCTGCACACTCTGGCTTCCCAGCAAGAGGCCAGAGATGCAATAGCCAAAAGCTGCTGACCTGCAGCGCGTCCGGACCCACCACCACATTGCCCGCAGCCTCCCCACACCCCAGCCAGGGTGCTCCTGCCTGGGTTGCCCTGTCCTCCCTGCGCAGCACCGATGTGCCTGTCACTCAGGGGACTAGCGAATCGCAGCAGGCGTGGAGTCCAGCCAGGACAGCGTGCCACCCAGGCTGCGTCACCCCTGGCACCCAGCAGTTCCCCCATGGCAGCTGGCGCTGCCTCAGTGCCTGAAAGATGCACCACAGCCCTGGCAGTGTGATCCCAGCCAGTCCCGCGTGGCACAGAGTGAGCATGCAAGGCCCACACGGGATGCTGCATGGTTGTGTGACGCTCCTCGGCCACAGCACCTCCCCGTGTCCCTCCTCCCGTCCCCCAGCTGCAGGCATGCTGCCTTCCCAACACACACGTGGCACGGGAAGGCAGCCAAGCTCCTCTCCCTGTGCCAGGGTGTGCTGGTTGGGGCAGGGATACGGGCTACCAGCCCAAGAGATTTGGACATTCCCAGGAACTGGGCATGGTATTGGCACCTGGCCCACTGCCCCACAGAGAGGCAGACACTGCAAGATAAGCTCATGAGATGAAGGACAGCAGCCAGAAGAATGGCCTTCACAGTCCCAGCACATAAACACCCGCTTTCAGGAAACTGGGAGGGCTCCAATGGACAATGGCTCTGCCATGGCCAGGCTGGGCAGAAGTGAAAGCCATGCCTCAGTGCCCCCACAGTCAACCTCTTCGAGCTGATATTAATCATTAACAAATACCAGTGCAGCTGCCCTACCATGCTGAGCTGATGAATGGCACACCACAGCCGGGTGTGAGCCCCACTCCTGAGTGCAACACGACAGAGCTGGGAGAACACTGGGCACTGGGAAGGCTGATGGCATGTCTCAGGGAGCACCTCAGCATTTGTCCTGCCCCACCTGGGACAAGGGGGAGATCACCTACTTGCTGGTAGCCCATAGAGAGCTGATGGACTTCTGCCCCCCGCTGGGATCATGCTCTTAATCCACTTGGCCTCAGCAGGATGGTTGAAGCGGAGGAAGGTGGCCTGGCCCAGGCAGATGGTACACCCTTGGGAGAGAGGAGAGAGGGTTCAGCTGCTAGCTGACAATATCAGAGTGGTGCTGGAGAGTGCAGGGAGGCAATCGGGCATTGCTGGCTCTAAGATGTGCCCTCAGGAAGGGAGCAGGCTCCTGCTGTCAGCAGAGGCTTAGGGGGAGGCTGAAATCCAGGTCACTCTCTGGCAGCTGCCGGCAGCGCATCTCAGGCGCAGGCACAGCTGGGGTCCCCGCCGGGGGCTGCGGGGGGGTTGGCTGCACTCCAGGGCTTGCGTGGCTGCCAGCTGCAGACAAGACAGATCCTGTCCCTGCTTGCAAAGCGTCTCTTCTTGGCCCAAAGCAGCAGCTCTCTTGGGGCAAGGCTGCTGAGCAGCCCTGAGAAGGAAGGCAGCTCAGGAAGGGGAGCGCAGCCGTGGGCACTCGCTGTCGTTCACCTGCTGCCCCTGCTGCTGGGGAGGCATGTGCTGGCAGCGGGGAGCATCAGGCGGCTTGAAGGCGGGTTGCTGCTGACACACCCCACTTTGAAGCGCCTGCCAGGGCTCTGGGGAGAGTCTCGCTCCGTACCAACAGCCGCTGCTGAAAATCCCTCGCCGGAGGGGACGAGTTTTTTGGAGCACCCGTCAGCCCAGCTCGCAGCAAGGTGAGCGAGAGACAGACAGACTGACTGCATTCAGTCGCGGGGGCCTGGCTCCCCTGTCTGAGCGCCAGGGCAGGACGGAGCGCTGCTCACCCCGGCTCAGCGAGGGCATCCTGCTGCCGGGGCAGTGCCGACGCCCAGCCAGTCTCCCGGAGAGACGCATCATTGCCCTGTGCCTTCCCCACTGCCAGCAACAGTGGAGCCACAGGTTGCCCCAGCAAAGCGAGTCCTCACCAAACTGCACCACAAACTGACAGCCACGCAGTTCATCCCGCTGTGGCGTTGCGCAGATGCTGTCCCTGCTCTGTCGTGTCCCTGCCTGCCCCTGGGGACAGGAGGACGGGCGACTCGGCTGACCCCTGCCCGCACCCCGCAGCCCACCACGGCCCTCGCTGCCTTCTGTGGGACTGGCGGGACCTGGCAGGCTCCGAGGGCCGGAGCCTCCTCCCGCGGCCACGTGGCTCCCATTGTCCCCCGCGGGGACGCCGCGGGTGGGACCCTCCTTGCCGGCAGGGACGGGGCAGGTGCGGGGGCCGCAGCGCCACCGCCTGCGGGGGCACCGTGGCTCTGTGAGGAAAGGGAGCGAACCCCCCCGCCCGGCGCGGACACGCGTGGTCCGCAGCCCCGCACTCACCTCGCCCTCGCCGCCGCCGCCGCCGCCCGGGCAGCGCCGCACCGCCCCCGGGAGGGGCGGGGGCCGGGCCTCACCCGCCCCGCCCGAGGGTCCTCCCCGGGAAGCGAGACGCGAGCTCTGGCGGGGCGGGGATCGCGTGGGAAGGGCCTGAGGCTTTGTCCACGCTCCCTGGGAGCGGCCATCGGGGGGCCGGCCGGGTCCGAGCCCTGTGGCCACGCAGGCAGACCAGCAATGTCCCGGCAGCCATCCGTCGGGAGGACACCCAAGGTGTTTTCCTCTATCATCTCCCTTCCCAAAGTTGGCTCAGCATCTCTGCTGTTCTTCAAGGCCTCCCCGGGTCTCTCCCTTCCCAGCTCACTTGATACCAGCAGCAAAGCCAGCTCTCAAACTGTGCCAGGACCTGGCAGGTTCCCACCGCAGAGCACAGAGGCCAGGAGTATGTCAGCTAGGCTATACAGTTACTGCATGGCTCCTCAAACACCCAAATACTCAACAGCACAACTCCACAGGCAAAGGCGCCAGTGAAGCACAGCCTGTTCCTACCTTGGGTGAGGTGCATGGGCTGCTGGAGTGGCACGCCGTCGATGGCACAGGCGTTGCCACAGGGGTGCAGGGTGAGCATCCCTCGCACATTCTCGATGTAGCAGTGCTGGGGCACCAGCCCGGGGCCCTGCAGGACGATGTCTGTTGCAGCCGTGCCAATGGTGGTCCTCCCTGCCAGCAGAGAGGGTGTCTCAGTGTCTCTGTCACCAGCGTACCCATGGAGACCCCTTGGCACTCACCTTCCTCCAGGGGCAGGAGTGTGATGGCAGTGCTGAGCCGACCGCTGCCCAGGCTCACCAAATGTGGCTTCTCCGTCTGGACTTTGAGCCCCTTGCCCATGTCAATCAGGTCCAGGGGGCTGTTCTGTAGAAGAGGGAGGGATGCTCACAGCTCCTGCAGCTGCAGCCCACTCCCCTGCATTGCCCACCTGGCTGAGCTGCTCCAAAATAGCCACATAGCCAGGGTCAATGCCCAGGCACAGCTACATGGCAGCAGGACTGTCCAGCAGCATGAGCAGGAGAGGAGGGCTCTCCTGCCTGTGCTACCTATCCTGAGAAGCAGAGGCAAGCTGCCCCAGGAGCTGGAGATCCGTGGGGCTTGGGCTGCATCTAAGAGGATCCGAGCTGCCAGCCGCTTAGCTCAATGGGCTTTGCTGAGGATCCCGTAAATAGGATTGGCTGAGACTGAGGAGAGGCTGGAGGGCAGCGCCAGTGCTGGTGGTAGGGCTGGCTGCAGAGGAGGACTCCTAGCCAGATTCCCTTGTTCCCACAAAGCAGAGATCCTGTGATCCTGGGTGCTCACCTGGATGATAGTCTGGACTCTGTGGGTTGGGCTGGTGGGGGTCCTCCCCGACACCTCCATGGTGCCTTCTTGGAGATGTTGGACAGTACCGGACATGGGCTGCAAGAAGAAACAGAATGGCAGCACAAGTGACTGCACTGGGCATGGCCTTTATGTATTTTTCCTGCACATCCTGGACAGCAGCCTTATAGCGCACAAGCCCAGATGAGTCTTTCGTATCCCGGCCCATGTGCCCTTACAGGGCTGCGGCCGGCAGGCAGGGCCACCACCCATGGAGCAGCCATGCTGCCACACATTCTCTCTGTGAGTGGGAGGCAACTCGAGGAGGAACAATTTCCATCACCCAGCACTCACGCCATGTCAGGATGCTCCGGGGATCTAAATTTACCGTCTGCTGCTCCCCACGTCCCTCCCTTCCGCCCTGGACTAGCTGACTGGGGCTTAACCCTTCCCAGGCAGCATAGATAGGAGGCGTTCCATCCCCGTTAGGAGATGCCGGTCCCGGGGCCGCCAGGAGGAGCCCCGGGCTTGGTTCTCACCAGCATTACCCACTGTCCCGCCAGCCCCCAGAGGGACCCCCCCTCGGCCAGCACTGGGCTCAGCTGCGGGGGCGAGTGAGCAGCTATTACACACTGTGGAAAAAATGAAATGCTGGAAAGCACCAGTCGTGGGATCCAGGACTGGGATGAAACCTGGGCTTCATCCTGCAACATCAGGACTGGTCGCACCACAGCAAGGGCTCCATGGGGACCACAGCCACAACACTGATGGGGACAGCTCCGCTGGGGCAAGGGGGGCGGGATGTAGAGAAAAGGTACCCCAAGAGCAGTTCATGAGTGCTCACCAGCTGCTGAGGCAGGATCCCGGCTCTCTCTTACCTGCCGCCTGGTCCTGGTGCCGAGCGGGACCCTCCATGGCAGGGTGCCCATGTTCCCCACGCACCTCGCAGCGTCTGGAGACCCCGCAGCCCAGCCAAGCCCCTGCCCTCACTCACACCTACGTCCCGTTACAATGTGCAGGAAGAAGGAAAAGCCAGGAGGGGCCAGGCTGCTCTATAGGAAGGGAGCGGGGCCAGGGTGGGATCTTGCGCCGCTGTTAACTCACTCCTTCCCAGCACGGCTGTACTGGTGAGACCTGCTGAGAACCATGGAGGACCCCCATCCTGGCCACTTGGGGGATTGTCTCCGATTCTGCCCAAACTATCCACCCAACACCCCCCCACTTCACAAGCAGCCCTACCTGCCAATGACCTGAAGGGTGACCCTGGCATCCCACCACTTCCCAATGTCCCCAGTCCCACAACACTGCCCTCAAACAGAGCCCCTCACCTGTCTCATCAACACACAGGGAACGCCTGCCGTCAGCCCCTCTCCAGCCGGCTCTAGTGCAGGAATGCGGGGCGGGAGCGTGGCCGCCCCAGCCGGCGCCCCACTGCCAGGACAGACAAGGCGGCCTTTCTTCTCCCGCCGCCGCCTGCAGAACGCGCCGCTTGTTCCCGCCGTGGGAAGCGGTGAAGGCAGCAAATGCCAAGGGGTCGGGCTCGGTTACCACCGAACAGCCCACGGTCCTCGTGCACCCTGCACAGGGCTGCCTACTCAGCCCTGGCTTCCTGGAAGACAAAAGCCCCTTTCTTTACCTGGCACAGCCAAAAGCCTCACCTGGGAAGATGCCCAGCCCCACCGATGCAGGGGCCCTACTAACGCAGCTCAGGCTGCACACGGACATGCTGCCCCACCGTGCTCCTGGGAAGCTCCTGTGTGGCACTGCCCACAGGCTGCAATCAGTCTGCATATTCACATATATGCTCACATAATTCATTCATATTGGGTGATTCATATAATCACCCAAGCCCGTACGGGCAGAGCTGCTCTGCGGGTCCACTCCTGCCTGACCTGCTGTTGCCCACCCAGACTCAATCTGGGCACAGCACATTCTGACTCACCCCACATCAGGTATGAGCAGACCCCAGAGCTGCATTCTGTGCCGCTGGCCAGGACATGGTCAGGGCATGGGTATTCAGCCCGTGCTCATGAAGGAGCACAGACTGGCAGGCCATGCCATGCAGTACCAGGCTTGCTGGGACGAAGCAGGAGCATGGCAGAGGCGGGTGCATGGCACCCCCTCGCACGGCCTCTCATCCCCACTTGTGGCTGGCTGGATGAGTCACGGAAGGAAGCCTGAGTGGCCGAGCTAACGGGTGCACACACAGCGGAGCATCGCAGCCTCCAGCCAACTTGGCTGCCTGTTTGCTCCCCATCTGCTAATGCACTTCGGGTGTGCTCACTCCTTCCCACACCCTCTGCCCTGGTAAACAACTGGCTCTTCCGCCGGGCCGCTGGGAAGGGGGAGCCTGTCTCCTGCACAAAGCCAGAGGCAAGTGAGGAGACTGCTCCTCGCTGCTGCCTCCCGGCCTGGGGCTAACAACTGTATGGGGGAGACCCAGCCAGCCCCATCCCACCCAGGCGAGGGATGGTGGGGGCTGCGTTGTGGTTGCTGAGGCAACGCCATGATCCTGGCAATAACACCATCATAAATCAGCCACCAGACAGCTCCGGCGGGAGCAGAGGAATCCTGGCCACACCCGCTGATTTCATCCTCCGGCAAAGTGCTCCTGCACCCCTGCAGCCCCAGCTGTGCTCCGGCCGAGGCCCTGCCGGCATCACGCTTCGGGGTCTCCACAGACCGATGGATGCTCAGCATGTGCCCAGGTCGGGGAGGGTGTGCAGCCACTCCTACTGCACCCAACCCACCCCGAGGTGAGCCAGCACCAAGGGCCGGTGAGCCATACATAGACACAACCACTGCTGCAGCTCAAGCACTGACCCCAGCACCTGCAAGTGCCTCTGGACACCACGGCACAGACACAAGGATCCAGACCCCTCACAAGACTGCACAATGGAGAGCTCCTCCTCAAAATCGTATCAAAATGACAATTTCTCACCTGCAGGCCAGAGGTTCAGCTCAACAAAGAGTATCTGCAGCTCCTGTTGACGAAATCTTGGGGACTGTGACACAGGATAGGTTTGGTGGGTCTCGAATCTAACCCCTGGCATGAACCCATCTCCCAGCCCTTTGCTGGGAGAGCAGTAGGTGAATCTCCAAATCAGGCATTGATCACTCTCCTCTTCCTGGCTGCCAGCAAGGATCCCTTGCCATGGAATCCTGTAGTTCCATCTCCCTGCATGGCACCCTGCCCCTGCTGCCCCACATGTACCAACCTACGGCATCACACAGCAGCAAGTGCAACAAGGCAAGGAGAAGTTACCAAAAAGTACCTGGCTGTGCTGCCTTGCTACTGCCTATGGTGCTCAGCCTAGTGCTCAGAGAGGGCTGAGGGCTTGCAGGGCAGCTGGAAGAAGGGGAGAAATAGTGGCCCTTCAGCACAGCAGCTGGACTTTCTGGGACTGCCAGATTCCTCTGTCTGACAGCAGCTGAAGGAGCTGTGGCAGGAGTGGGGCAGGAAGCTGGAGTAAACAAGGTCCAGCCATGGAGCAGAATCCAGCCAGGCCAGTACCGTTCCCAGGCTCCCCAAGAGGTGTCAGAGACAGCAGTGGTGGCCATGGGCCAAGAAATAACACAGTCCTCCTGTGACTGCCCATGAGCTTCAAGATTTGGGGATGGGAAAACCTTGTCTGGCTGCACGAGCACGAGCAAAGCCATCACTGACCCGGACCACTGGATCCTGGAACCAGCTCCCAGCCCACCCACACACCACCGAAACATTGTGCAATGATTGGTTTTATGGCTGATCATGTTTTTCCTACTTCCCTGTCTGCAGCTCCTTCCTTGCACCCCTCCCAGAGCACCCCAGGGACCAGGAAGCCCCAGCATGTCCCACATCTGGCCCCGGACATGGGCCAAGGCAACTAAGCCCCCCTCTCTTGCCCCCACCACATCCCAAAGCTGCCCCTGAAGCACTAGAGTCCTTGTGTCACAGGATGTGGCCCCAGCCCCACAGGCTTCCCAACGGCAGTGGTCGTCTGGGCACAAAGTGGGGGGGTCCTACCCCATGCCAGCGGTCCCACCCCATTCCAGAGTCTCTCACCTTCAGCACCCCGGTCCGACAGCACTTCCCGGGCTCCTCCGCCGCTCCTCTGTCCAGCACTGAGTGCCTCGGCGTGTCCCCGCCCCAGGCGGTGTCAGCACGTCCCGCCCCCGCCTGGCCCGGGCTGACCGGCTCCGGAAGGACCTCACGACCCCCAGCCAGCTCCTTTAACAGTACTTTATTTGATTAAAGACTCAGAATTCTCTGTGTACACTGGAATGTGCTCTATTCCCTAGGCCAGGATCATACAGGGTTACAAAAATTGGGGACCTCGGCTCGGTTTAAATATCACCCTCCAATGAATGTAAGAAAAAAAACAACCTTCTGGGATGCTTGAACTAACTTTGACTCCATTTTAAAAATCATACAGACAAGCAGCTCTGGAACAGGACTGGGTTAATGGGATTCATTGACTACTTTGCTAGTGGAGAGCGCTTACCCTCTCAGGACAGGACCAGGGTTGATTTCCTCTCAGGTGCTGCCAGCAGAGGAGAGACCACGAACTTCTTTGGCAGAGGACCCCAGGGGCCCATGACAGGCTGGCTGTCTCTCACAGAGCACAGTACACCACGCGCTTTTAGGGCCATTGCCTTCCACCTGCACTTGGGCCCTCGAGGTGCAGAGGTGAGGCGTGCGCCCAGGGGCAGGTGACACTCACGAGAGGCCCCAGCCAAGCAGGTGAGATGAGTTGTGAGGGGAGCACAGGTCTCTTGAGATGAGGCAAATAATGCTAGTGAGGCTGTCGTAGCAGAAATGGCTCAGATCAGCCCCCACATTAGCTGGTAACCAGCATTTCCTTCTCCCACACCTGCCAGTGCTGAACCAATGCTGGTTTGAGACATGCAGGCCAAGTCAACCAGGCTCCACAGCTCCTTCCACCCAGGCAGGAAAAGCCCTCAGCCTCCCTAGACACCAAAACAGCCTTGCAAAACATATACAGCTGGTTCTAACCTAACTAAACTTCCTCCAAAGTCTGGCCTGAGAACAGCTGTGGAAGACAGAGAGGACACAGTCCCCCTTTGGACGCTCTCCCTGCTGCAGCAGGAACCAGACCACCTGGAGCTGGGCCATTGCCACACACAGCAGAGTTGGAGGAACTGCAATAACTGTGTGGAGCAAAAGGACTGAACCCCTGGGTCCCTCTTCCCCACCCCATTCCCCCACCATGACCCACCCCCACACCTCTGAGGCCAAGGTCAGCTTGCTCAGCTTCCACCAGATGGAAGGGTCAGGACCAGAAGGTGGCCCCACACAGGAGAACCAGAGGCCAAGGAGAAATTAAAATGGCAGCACCAACAACGGAACAGCACGTGATGCTTCAGGAGAGAAGAGACTGATGTCTGGTCAGCTCTGGGCTGAGCTCCGAGCATCTCGGGGGGAGGAGGGAGGGCAGCATGTCAAAGTCAGGCTCTTTGCGGAGATCTCACTTTTTTGCCAGTCGGTAAAAATCTGCCAAAGAAATTAGTGGCCTTTCTCCCCACGAGCACGTCTTCTCTGCAAAAAATGTCTGTGACCCAGGAACACTGTAGATGGCAGACAGAGCCACATGTCTTAGCAGAGGGGGCTGTGGCGTTCCCAACATTCAGAATAAACGTCGGCCTCGTGTTTTTTTAATTTAAAAATTTCTTCCATTGCGCGTCACCACGTCTAGCATTACAGGATTTCGTACTTGTCCACCAGGAAGGTGGTTTCAGTGGAAAACCTTACAGGGCTGTTCCCATCTACCTGGGTCACTTTGGTAACCTGTGGAAACAACAGGCAATGTTAGCTCAGCACTGAAGAGCACTCCATCACTGCAGCGATGCCGTGCTTCCCAACACCATGATGGCCACGGCAGCACAACAGATCTGCTGCTTTTAAACCACAACTCAGCCCTGAAACAGAAATCTTTGCTCCCAGGAAACCTGCAAGAGGAGAATGATTTTCCGTGGTGTCTCCACTGAGGACCAAAGTGGCAGCCACTGGCTACATCTCAGTGGAGACAGACAGGTGTGTGCCAAGCAGTGTTTTTGCTGCAAGGCAAATGGATTTTCCAACAAAGTCTGAGGGGAATTAATGATTACTCAGACTTCAAGACACAACTGAAACTTTAGGCAAACTCCATGAAGTGTCAGGTGCCAGTGCTGTCTGCTTCTGAATCCAGCTGTTTCAGAAGCAGGTTAATGCCAACCCTTTAGCCAAGGCCAGTGGGACAGCACGGTGCAGCTGCAGCATGGCCAGTGCTAGCCAGCTGGGGAACTGAAGCAAAGGCAACATCCCACCTGTGGAGCATCAGCAGTGACCATACCTGTATGTTGCAATAGTTCTTTTTGGAGATGAAGGAGACGTGCACTGGGAAGAAGTCATTTGGCTGCCCTGCTATGCTGAACTCCAGGCTACCACTCTTGTTTTTGGCATCTATCACCGGCAGGCACCACTCAAGGAGGTTTCTCCGGCTGTCGTGGCGATATTCACCATCAATCTCCCCAATCACTGGGGCGCCAACACCAGACCTAGAGCAGGCAATGACAAGTGACAATAACTTCCCTGCACAGAGCTAAGGAAACGCCTCTAACACCTGTTGGCTTGGCCAGATCCATCAAACAGGGAGTGGAAGAGGTGATGGGACTTAGTGCTGCACGGATAAGGAGTATTACTTACGGCAAAGGGATGGTGATGATCACATCATTCAGCTCTAGGCTCTCCTCTTGCAACTCATATTCAATGTTAACATCGCAACTGTTCCCACTCTCTGATGGCCAGCAGTTAACTGAAGAAACAGAGACAGTATGTGAACCATGCAGGCCTTTCATGTGGAACAGGCTTTCACAAGATGATGCACTTCAAAACAAAGTCACCCTCAAGCTGACTTTAATAGCTCTCTATTTTCTTCAAGGTGTTACAGAAAATACACACTGCCAAGGACAAGCACTATCCAATGGATACACATAGTATCTCCAAGGTCTCACAACATGGCAGCACAGCTGCTGCAAGGTGGCTACCAGCAGCTCATGGACGACCACCAGCTTCTGCCCAAGCCCCCAGACTTGCACTCACTTGTCAATGGAATGAAGGACTCTTCTGTAGTCTGCAACCTCCACTTCAGCACACCCACGTCGCTGTTAATAGGGAATGACTTCTCTGGGTTCTTCAAACCAATCTGTGACTCTGTAGTGAAGAGCTTCTTGTCCACATTTGGGTGAGTCTGAAAGAGGAACACGTGCCCAGACTGTAGGTCTAAGCCCAAGGACAGAACCATAGGTAATGCAGCTTCTACTAAGATAGGCCTACACATTCCAGTGTTTGCTTTGACAAATCACACATGTTTCCTCCTGGCTCAGAAGCCCATCTGGAGCACAACTGCTTATCAACCTGGGACTCCTTCCAGGAAATGCTAATCTGACAAGAAGTATCCTCACCATTGTCTTTCTTATGTGCACCTGCACTAGAGACTCAAGTGATGCAGGCTGATATCTAAAGAACAACTAAAATCAAAGACCATCCTGAATGTTTACAGCAGGCATTTCAAGAAAAATTAATCTAATGCTGTTGGGAAAAACACCATAACACCACTGTCTCCCCTCAGCAATCTTAATGCACATTATGGGTCAGTGGCCAAACTCCATTTAAACACACTCCTCACAACCTAAAGTGTGAGTAGCTTTTTAGAAGCAGAGGATTTTTTCAAGTCACTGTTCAAGTTACTCTAGAAAGACAGGAATCAGCAAAGGGTTTGGTCTCATCTTCCACCTGAAGCACTACCTGTGGGAAGGCTGTTAGCAGTTCACTCATGGGATGTCCTGGAAGGAAGTGGACCTACAGACAGAGACCGTGTACAGACGAGTCCCTAGTGAGGAGTGAGCCAGAGTGTGTCTAAGCAGCACCACCTCCAGGGATCAGTAAGGTCACATGAAAAGGGAGAAAAGGAGAGATCTCCCAAGAACCTTCTGAGCTGCAACTGCTGACTACCATCAAAGTGCTCCAGCAATCATCCCAGGTAGAGCAGTGACAGAACAAGCAACCTCAGAAAGAAACAGCTTCCAAGAGAATAAATTCATTCCCCATTGGCGCAGGAAGTTTGTTATCCCATTTCCACTCCACAGCTGCAGCTGACATCACACAAAAGGCACTGAGCAACACACCAGGCTGCTGCAAAGTCCAAGTGAGGTCACCTGGCACACCAAGGTGCACTGCTCAGCAGATCAGGCTCCGAGGGCAGAATGGCAACCAAGATTACATTTCTCCAGTGAACTTCAATCCCTTGAGCATGACTGGCCCTGCACTTCTGCTAACACCTGCACTGACTACTCCCATTTCCAATGCATTTGTTGAGAAGGGTTGGATGAGAACACAGGACAGCAACATACTTGAGTATTTCCACTATTTTGCCCCTGGAAAGCAGCAAAAACATGTTCAACAGCATGGGACTCCAAACAGGCTTTACCTGTAGCTGCACTCCCCTCTTGTCTTCATTTTCTACATGCAGCCGAATACGTGCAAACTTTTCATCAGAGATGTGCAGCATGATCATGCCATGAAGCTCCATGTTCTGCAACCCTCCATCACGGCCACAAGTCAAGGAGATTTTCTCCTCTATTTTCATGTGTACACTAGACAGATAGAGGAAAAAGCTCAAGTCCTACACTCAGTATCACCCAGACAGCAAAGAGATCATTGCTCAGTAAAGACAGGCTGTATGTACTGAGCAGGGGCTCCCAAACAACAGCACAGCTACTACAGTGAGGGCTAATACTGCTCTGACAGTGAACTCAGGGGCAGGAGGATCCAAGCATATGGGTCTGCAAGGGATGGGAGCCCAGTTAAATGGCAGTGATGCAGCATCTTGACACCCTGGTCATAAAATCACGTCTGACAGACCACAGCCCAGCTCAGGGCACTAAAAGGTTCTGAACTGCTGCATGCAAAATGAACTGTGAGCTCTGCCATAATGAGCAGCAACAAGGCTGGGAAAGGGGAAAATGGTGCAGGGAAAAAAAGCACAGGAAAATTCCCAACCTCAGCTCAACAATGGATGGACAGCCCATTTGAGTTAAGAGGATGCCTAACCAAACTAGCTATCTGCTTTTTTGCTGACATGCTTTCCCACATTCTGTCCATCTTTTATAATTAAAAGGTAAGAAAACACAGGAAAAAACTGAAGAAGGGCAGGGAAGCTCTCTCCCAAGACCACACACAGGGAGAGCTGTGAGAAGACTGCTCCCAAAGCAAGGGCAGCACTCACCTCTCCATGTTAATGGGAGGAGCGAGAACTTTGGCTGCTTCTGCAGAGCGCTTGCCTACAGAAGTAATGATATTTTCTCCTTCTGATTTCAGCTTGTCCACGAAGTTGTCCACTTCCTTCCCTTTAGCACCGAGTTTCAAGGCTTTACTGGGACCTGAAGGCCTAAATAAAACATGTAATAATCTCAAGGTCAGCTGACAGCAATGGGTTCCCCCTTCCTGGATTATTATTTTCAAATGCTGTAACTTGACCAACCCAACACCACAGCATTCAACTTGGCAGCCTTTTTGGGGAAGAACACACATGAAACTGATCACCTCGTGTAGGGCACCAAGTTATAATTTAGATTTGGGTGTGGTTCCATGTATTACGAGGAACTGGGACCTCTTTCTCACACAAAATGAAAGCCCATTGTTCATCCAAGAATTCAAAGAGACAATGGGGTGCTACTGTGGTATGTGGCACAAATGGTCCTCAATATTTACACAGATGAGGAACTCCTGTTAGACCCTTTGGGGTTTGAGCCAACATTGACTCCAACATCTGCCACCTGCTGTACCCCCTACCTGGCTGGTGCTGGTGCCACTTTGGGCTTCTCAGTCTCAATGATGGTCTCTGTGATCATTGCTGTCACGCCTCCAGACACGGCCGAGCTGCCAAAGCCGCCAAAACCTGGTGCCTTCTTGCCATGTCTCTCTGCATCCCTCCTGGCCTGCTGCAACTCCTTCGCTTTACGGCGCATCTCAGCTTTTGCTTCACGTTCCTGTGTCTGAAGGAAAAGATAAGAGGCTGATGGAGCTTTGCAAACTCAGCCCCGTCCTGCACAGGAACTAAGTGCAGTTGCCCAAAAACCCCTGGCCAAGAAAAAATAAACAAGACATGGGCATTTAGCCCTCAGAAAAGCTAAATAATTGCATGGCCCCACCAAAGTGGAGGAAAACCTCTGTATAGCAAAGGTAGCGTTTCCCAGACAGGGCACCTTGTGTCAAGATTGCAGGTGTCCCTGCTCACCTCTCTGACTGCCCGAAACACCTTTTCCTCATGTGAGTCCATCTCTGTGAAGGTCCGAATTTGCGCCAGATTTACATTCTCGCGGTAGCCCAGGGCGACAATTTCATCAAAGGCAAAGATTAGGTCAAAGCAGTGCTCTGAGATCTCATTCTCTTCCAGAGCTCGACAATATTCAGGGATCTAGAAAGGGAGAACATTTTAAAGGAGTACCCATAAACAGTATTGTGCAAACACTTTATTTCTACCATCCCAGAGGTCACAGCTGTGCCAGACCCTCCCAAGCCCAGCACACCTTTACACTGCTCTTCGTACCATTACATTGTCAATAAACAAGATGAAGTTTTGCCATTGTTAGTTTCTCTACACTAAAATCCTTATAGAACCTCTCAGCTTCCTCAAAACACTAACTCAAAGGAGCCCAACTGCATACTGGGGGCAGTGAATTACCAGAAAATCCTTTGGTTGTGTGAAGACACAAACTTGCTACTTCAAGATCCCTGCATAGCAGTGCTACACTTGTAACAACCACACACTGTACAAAGAATACCTAATGCTAAATTACAGTCAGCCCTTTGGTCTCACCAGGTAAAGTACGACTAATGATTTTTTTATGTGGAGTTCAAAACTACCACCAAAAGCTCAGAGCTTTCTATCCAGTCAGGAAGGGAAGCTCTGGAACATAGACCAACCAAGCAGAGGCATGCAGTGCTCCTGTACCAGTTCAGAAACAGATCTCTCACAACAGCACTGTTCTGGGCTATGGGCATGTTACTGAGTGACGAGTCCTTACCACTCTAGAGAAGAGTCGGAGTGTTTCCAGGTCCTCCAGGATGTTGCTGTTTTTGGTGGTAATCAGCACCATGTAGAGCTTCTCCATGGGCTGGTAGACGTACCGCACGCTCTCTGTCTCCACAAATGTGTGCTGCTTCCCTGTGTTCATCAGTTTTGGGAATGCTGCCAGCAGCCCCTCGATGCGGGTGCGAGTCATCTCCACAAACTGCCGGGACACGATGGCCTTCCCTGCCTTCGTGCACACGGCGGCTGCCAACAGCACCTGGAGGAGAGCAGCACATGAGCAGGGCCTCCCGCTGCGTGCTCGTGGAAAACATCTCTTCCCACCACACTTCACCTGCACACCCTTCCTCAAACAAGATCCTAAGTCTTTCTCTGTGACAAGGAACAGAACTACATCCACATCAGAGACCTCTCTGCTTTTGCTCTCTCTCTCTGTTTCACATTCTGTCCCAACATAATCCTGAGAAGTCTCCCTGCTTCTGTCAGGCAAACACCATTCCCGATTTCCCACAAGCCGTGGTGTAACAACCCCTGGGAGCACCAGGGGAGACTCCAGCTTATCGACTTTTCTATCAGGCTGTCCCAGCTAACAACTACACACAGGAACGCCGTGAAACAGAACATCTCTGTCCAGTGCCACACGCACAGCACAGCCAGGTTAACGAAGCCCTGCTTATCACTCACAGTCCTTGGATGACGCCCGGACAGCTCGCAGGCGTTATCACAGCGACAAGGCAGCAAGGCACTCACCAGCTGCACTTTCTCATCTCCTAGTGTACCCAGACTTCCTCCCTGTAATTCTCTCTCAAAGACGTCAGTTACCTTTATCAGGATAATTTTGTTCTGCACTTCAGATCTTTAAAAATCCTCAACTGCTATTATGGACAGAAGGTATCCAAAACCCTGGAACGTGGCAGCGCTGATCCCTGCCGCACCTCGGGCACAGTTTAGCTCTGACGGAGCCGTGTGCGGGTCTGTGCTGACCCAAACACCGCCGAGACGGACAAAAGGAGCCGGACCAGCCCTGAGTCAGAGTCGCACGGGGAAGCGGGCAGGCACCACTCGCCCAGCTACACCTGAGCCCCCGAATGTCCTTTAGAGCAGGCGTAAGGCCGTGCTGAGGCGCCACCGTGGCTCCAGAGAAAAAGTCCCCGCCGCCCCCAAGGGCCCCGGCCCGACCCGAGGCGGCAGCGCCGCGCTCCGTCCCACCAGGCCGCGGGCTCCAGCACCGGCCTGCGCACAGGCCGGGCGGGCGTGGCGGGCCGAAGGGCTGCCCCGAGGCCTGCCCCGAGCCCCGCGCTACCCGCAGCGGATACGTCCTTTCCTTACCATAGCAGCGGCGGCGGCAGGATCCGCACTCGGGCCCTCCGCTCTCTCCGGTTCCCGGGCGGCCCCGCAAGATGGCGGCGACGCGCCACGTCCGCACCCGGAAATAGCGTCACGG